>NC_031775.1:17942626-18081504 GCF_001522545.3 Parus major
GGACACACGGACACACAGGATGGACACAGGATGGACACACGGACACACAGCCGGACACACGGACACCCGTCCGTCCGTCCGTCCGTCCGTCCGTCCGTCCCCTCGGCCACCGCAATCCCCGCCCGGAGCAGCAGCCTGCACCCTGCTGGCCCCCGCAGGTTGTTGTTCTGGGAGGCCGGGCGATGCCGCTGCCCTGCCGAGCGATGCCGGGGCCGCTCCCGGCTGGAAGAGGCGCTGTGAGGAGCTGAGGGAGAAGCCAGCGGGACACTCCTGTCTGGGCCAGGAGCAACGGGGCTGACAAGGGATGAATTGTCTGCGTGCCACCTGCTTCCCACTCACGAGTGGTTATACGTATGTTATAGATATAATATCATTCCTGTTGGCAATTTAAACGCTGCCAGGTTTACTAACAGAGTCAAAAAATACTGGGATTTCTCCCTCAGCTTGCCAATACTTTGATTTCTCAGCTCCAAATCATGCCGTGCTTTCTAACCTCAACAATAACAGACTAAAGTAATGAAACACCCACATTGTAGTCCTGCCCTCACCGATGTTCCCTCAAACACAGTTTTGCCGCTGATGCAAAGAAATTTTTTCCAGATCCACTTGGTTCCAGTTGAGTGTCAGAGTTCAAGCACATTGCTGGGGACAGTGCAGAGCTTGTCCTCATTAGTGCATCTCTGCTCTGTGGCCAGAGCACATGGCAGCCTCCAGCACCACTGTTTTGATTAAATGTACTGCTGGTACATTTCAAATAGATTTTCACAGAGAACATTGTGGTCTCTCTGAAGCACTATTTTACATCCGAGTCACTCATCTGAGTGTGGTATGCATCCTGTCATTCCCATTTCATTTTGGGAACCAAGGTTCACTAGGTTCCATACAAGCCTTGTGCACTGCGAATTCTCAGCTGGAGCAGTGCAGAGTCATGTAACTGTAACTGAAGATGGTGTTCCTTATGGCAACAAAGTGCCAGGGTATCAGATGACTCAGAGCCTTTCCTTCTCTTATGCAGTCTTTATGTCACATTTAGTTGTTAATTAATTAGAAGATATGAATTAAAATGTCTTCCCTCTCTTAGCAATACTTCTATGAATTTTAATCATTACAGAGCACAGAGCTCCAAACTGTGCCTGACATATAGCTGAACAAGGGTTATGTTGTTACATTTAATTCCTAATCCCTTTTCTGCTTAAGTACAGGCAGATGTGTTTAATCTATTTAAATTTCCCTTAATTGTTTGAGTCCATAGAAAGCTGACTGTACTTTCTATTTTAATTTGGGCAATTCCAAGAAATTAATATGCACTAAGCTGTTTCCCTAGATACTGCAGACTTTCTGTTAGCAGTCACAGTGACTAAGCAGATACAAAATACATTCGCTAGAGATGTAAAGACACCCCATAGTGTTTGCCATTGCCTGTTTTTTTTTTAACCTTGATATCCAGAGACAGATGAGGATCCCTCATGATCTTAGGATGCAAGCAGACAACCTAATTCCTCTACTCCTCTATGCCACTTGTCCCCACTGATATCAATCCCTTCTCAAGTGTGGGATTGATGTCAAGTCACCTGTAACTGATTTTCAGTCTGGACACCACATGAGGAAAACTGGTTGTCCTTCCTTACACAAATACAGTGAATAAAGTAATGACATTTTGTCATGTGGCACTTGCACATTTCCCCCTTCCCACGCAACACTATGCTCAGCAAAAGAACTTTATTCTGTGTTAAAAAGATTATAGGTAATGAAAATAAATGAAAAAAATTACAAAATTGTCTACAAGGTAGCCAGATGGGCAGCCTACTTAACATTCTCATTTGATCCTGCACATGAAAGAATTTTTATTTATGTCCTCTTGTATATCCTTTAAATCAAAACTTTAACAATGGTTTTTGGTCCTATTGTGTATGACAAATAATTCCCAAGGTAATTCTTTTTCCATCAAAGCATTAGTTTTTCACTGTGACTATACCCAGCTTAAAATTTAAACACCAAAGTCAGACATTGTTTCTGTTACCTAATTAAGTGTGAAATATTCTAAATTGAACACTAAAGGAATAACATCCCTAAGTGTTTTCTGTAAATCTTCTGGGATTCATAGTCTTCATCACAAATACATAAAGGCTATTAAAGAACTCTCATATGTTAAGTGTTCAAGACAAGACACTGTGAACTGAGATATCACTTCTGCCATATTTGCAAAAAATATTTATGTGTTTTATTCAAGTAATATTGTTTCTGGAACCGTAGCCAGATTTGGAAGTTGACACAAATTAGAAAGCTAAAAGCTACTGAACGCATAGAGAGTTCTGAGTGCACAGCTCTACTCCTCTCACCTCGTGAAATCAACTTTTTTTGTTCTCCAGTGCCAGAGAACTGCCATGTTGAAATAAACAGATGAGAACCTACTGTTTTTTACTCTTACTGACTACTGTATACAGTACTTTGCTTACAGTACCCTGAAATTCAGTACAATTCTTTAGCCTGGAACACAGTGAAGACTTCTCAGGCTGATTATCATGAGGTAAAACCTTACCTGCCAGTGCAGGACAATGTCAGACTCCTGGGAAATGGAACAGAATGCATGACTTCTCTCATCATCCATGGTCACTAGGAAAAAAAAAACATCAGATTTGGGTCTTTCTAAACAACTGATCCTATTTCCTGAACATTTATTTACATTATTTTTATTGCCACAAGCATTTTCTCTTCCCTTTTGACTGTCTCCCTGGATCATGGAGTTTTGTTTTCAGAAGGAAAACATAGAATAGAGGGAAGAGTGAAAATCTAAGCTCTATATAAAGTCTAGGTTTGGTCCTATTTTCCTCATCTGTCAAACCGTCTCTTCTGCTTTGTCAGGCATTCATGTGCATGATCCTGGTCTCAGTGCCATGAAATACATCTTTTACAAGGTAACTTAATGGAAATATTCAAGTATGTACAAAGGCAAATAAAGTCAGAATCTGACTTAGAGCTCATATTTTTTGTATTTATCTCATTTCAGTTCCAGACTTGTTTTTTGGTTTTTCTTCCCTACGACACTCCAAATAGAATTTTTGGATTAGAAACCTTCCCAATTTGAATGAATGTTTAAGTGAAAGAAACTTTTTGGCTGTATTCCAGCTGTATAAATAAGATCTTTACTGACTTGAAATTGTTTTTATGTATGTATTGCCTTTAACAGATGTCACAGAGATTGCTTTTATTCATGAAATTTATCATGCAAAGAATATATGCTTCAACTCAAACATTGTTACACAATTTAAAAAAATTGTATGTGAAAAATAGCTTTGCTTACATGCATTTAGATAAGAATATATTCCAAACTGAGGAAAAATAACCATCTCAACAAGTAAAAAAAGAAAAAAACATATTTTCATTTTTTGATCTCTCTACCTCACCCTATTTTTGGGGATACACATGGAAATGGGCAAAAATTGTTGGTTTTTTTCTCAGATGTCTTTTAAATGAGTGTTTCTAGTATTGGGTGGCTTCTTATCTATTTTTTTTTTTAATAGGATGAGGTCCAAATTGTATTTTCCTTCCTTGATGACTGATGTGTATAAATATTCATGAGTCAACACCTGGGGTTGGCTATTTTCTAAAATCTGTATAACTGTTATTGCAGCTTTATCTGTGGACTGTGATGTCTCATTTGAATTCATGAGACCTGCTATAAATTATAAATATATATATGAAGTGATATTAAAGTCTCATGAAGAACCAGAATCCCACCTGCTACCTGCAATTTAGTACTACCTCCATAAGAGGGAAATAAGAATCTAAGCAGTGAAGATGGAAACTTGATTGTTTATTAAAACTTCAGATTTGTTTTGATCATTCCTTCTAATCCCTGTTGATAAAAATCATGTTCCAAAATGGCTCCTTTCCAGATTTCTGTAGAGATCTTGGAGTTTTAAGCCACTAAAACTTTGGCAGAGCATCTAACTGCCATATTTTTTTGTTAAAGAAAAAAACTGCTTAAATTCCCTGAGAGGAGTCTATTTTATAGGCAACTTTGTTCACATATCAGACTCTCTTGTATGCTCTCTTATTTCTGTGATCTGCAAGACAAATTTTATTTACAGTTTTCAACTTACTTTTGTGTCATGAGAATTGCAAACCAATTTACTTGTGCATTCATACCACCTCAAAGATGCTAGATATTTGTCATGGTACCAAGCAGTATATTTATTCTTGCCTTTAAATTCTTTTCGGAACAATTTTTCTACCAAATTCCATCAAGAGTTATTTCTGAGCTCAGAAAAAGAGGAACATTCAGCTCTCCAAAGTGACCACAGAGAGGTTTGTGGGTATCAGGGCTTTAGAACATGATGGTATCCTTGGTAGGATCCTGGTATCCCCTGCCTAGGGAAAACAGGACATCATAAGATGCTTTTATAATGCATTTTTAATTGCTCTATAAGATTAGATTTGCGGTGAAGGGAGGCAAATTCAGCACTGAGAGCAGCGAGGCTGATGCTTCACAGTGTGGCATCCAGCCTAAAGAGAATAGAACAAACAAAGCATTTTCTTTGTGTGTGTCTAACCCCAAATCTGTCTGAAATCTGCTATCAGGTCTCTGTGTGAGAACAAGCTCGTTAATGGGCTGTGACTGGATCAGTTCATAATCATCACCATCTTCCCTGGAAAAGCATGGGAACACAGGGCTGAAGTCTGGTCTTTGGCTATTATCACAGTTCTTACACAATCATTTTCTGTGTTTTTCAAACCAAAGGAAAAGGGAAAAAGTACTTGAAAGATTTCTTTCTTTCCTTCTTTCTTTCTCTGACGAGCAGAAGAAGGAAACAAGCAGAAATATGTAATAAGGTTATAGAGTCGTGCAGAAAATCTGGGGTAAAAGGGAGTCAGACACAGACAATACAAAGGTAAATATTTATTTTTTTTTAATTTCAGATTGAAAGCAGAATATCATAATGAGCCAAAAGTGTTCCATTTTCCCTAGGTACATCAATCTCCTTTACTAAAGACAAAAAACTGACAATATTGGCCCCTTGTTCCAGCCTCCATCATGGACCATAATTAAAGAATTTCTGTCTCCATGTCACCAAAAAATATGAAATCAGCTGTAGTATTTCCATTGGCAGCCAGTTAAGTGCTCCAGTGGTGCCACGCACTGACTGCCACAAGTGACTTTCTCCCTACAGCAAGAGGAAGGATACACCTCTGCAGAGGTGGGAAGAAGCAGCAGCAAAGCTGACTTGTTCCAGCTCCTGCCACTTGAAGAGAAGAAAAATGTCTGCTGTGCTAATAGAAATCTGAGTGTTTTACAAATGGCACAACAGATGCTGTGCACTGATGGAAACAATATAGACAGTGATGCTGCAAAAACTCTTCAGGCAGAAACATGGTTCTCATGTACTGAACATCTCACATATGAATTGCCACAGCAATGATTTTTGGGAACGTTTGGCCATGCCCTAAGCTAAGCTCCTGCACTGTCTGAAATATTCCTTGGGGTCTCCATTTCCAGATGGAGGAACAATAGCTCTGAGTTCATCATGTCATGCTCAGGATGACATCTTCCTCAGCGAAACACCCCCTGTCACCAAAAGGCAGTGCCAAGTGTTGGGTGTGAGCCTAGTACATGAGGTGGAAATGGAAACCACAGCCTTCTGCTGCCGAGACAGCAGCCAAGAGTTGAGTCATCCCAAGACCTTCCCATAAATCCTTGCACACTGCTTTTAACATTAGAAAACTGATAAAAATATGTGCTGCCAGGATGAGGTTACTCAGGATGGGAGTAAGGAAAAAAAAACACAGAAATAAGAATCCAGGTAATTTTCTGGATTATGAGCACTGTTTATGCTCTTTGAGCATTCCTGGAAGCTTACAAGACCATGACAAATATTAATTAAAACTGAATACAAAATAATACTATTCAGAACTAGAAATAAAGATCAATACTACCTGCAAGATAAATCAAGACCTTTCTTTGGCAAATAGGTTGCCAGAGGAATGACTGGCCAAGAATTCATTCAGAGCTAACCTGTGCTAGACATACTGTTTAGCTGCATTTTCTGATGCTACTACCTCTTCTTCTGATTCAAGGTCTGCTTCATTTGTCAGGTCCTGTCCTTTAATCTCCAAACACAATGGCAAAGTGATTGCCAGTGATTTTATTCTTTTCTGTGCCCAGGACAATGGGACTGTTCAGCTGTCTGAAAGAGCTAATACATACTTTATGATGAGAAAGGAACAGCCAGAGCCACCAAGGAAAGGTGGGATTCTTTTCATCATTCTATAGCATCTTCAGCAGCAAATAGCATTTTTAATACTATAACTTTAAAGTGCCTGAGGTTTTCTTAAAGTAGAAAAGCGTGGCACATTGAGACAGAAAAATTCTCAGACATTTAATCCAGTTAAAATATTCAAGATTCATTCTAAGTTGTATTAGACCACTGTGATTCAAAATGTTAAATGCTTCATCAAACACTATCAGACAGAATGATTTCAGTAGCCATCTGTGACAATGAAAGCGAAGTAATTGCACAGTGGGCTTCTACAGCAGCATATAATCTCCTGAAGTCTTAAAGAGGGACCTGTTTGACACTTGCCTAGCTTTTTGCAGGCAGCCTCTGTGTCTGATATGTTGATGCCTTTCACATTCATTAGGAACTACATCATAGCTCACTATAATTGAAGTGAAGCCTTCTTACTGCAACAAGCTTCAAAAAGAAAAGAGTGCATTTGCAGAAAAAGATGTGAACTTGGAGAAAATTAAACCACTGTTTGCAGAGAGCACTAAAGACTGAGGCACAAACCTGCAGTGCACCTGCATCCACCGTCCTTCCAAGAGATACCTGCTGGTCAGTGATGTCTGAGGGACAGCTTTAGTAAACAAAATAGGAAAAACTTCTTATTCTTTGTCTTCTCTTTTGATTTCAAAAGCTGTAGAAATTAAGCAGTGAAGTGCACTACCATTAAAGCCAAAATAATACCTCCTGCTTATTTCAAAGTAAGCTTAATTTCACCTAGTGATTTCATGTGAGACACTCATGATATAGGGAATTGTCTTACTCTTAATTGCTCTTAGTCATAATCCATTACCATTACTTTCCACAACTCTCCCAGTATGGATTCTAGCCCATAGAAGTTTTGGCATCTTCACTATATTCACTGTGACAGTGAGCTTGATTTGTTTATATCAATGATGATCCAATCTAATCTTAATTATAAAGATTAGTAAGTTAAAGATTAGTTTAAGTAAGTTAAAGTAAAGATTAAAGATTAGTAAGAGATATGTGTCCTTAGTGTATTCTGGCAGGTGAAGAGAAATGAACAGTGCCATCAGAACTAAAATAAAACCCTGTCTGTTTGCTCATGTTTTATTGCTGTGCACCTGCATTGTTGGTACTTTTTCATAGTTCTCCTCTTCTGCCACTACTAACCTTGCATTTTCATAGCTGGAAAGCAAATCACTTCTGCTCTGGGAGGAGTTCACACAGTTTGCTGAGGATATTGAAGATCACGCTCAGCCACGCACAGAGGCTTCAAGACTTAAGTGAGGTGGGCATGGCCATGTAGTGGCATAGCCTGCACAGTCCTCAAACTGAAAATCCTGCAAAAGGCAGAAAATGAAGCAACTGACTGAACCCTGCAAGGCTCACAGGCCAAGATCAGCATCCACAGACCACTGTTCCACCTCCTGTGAGCACAGCCCACTTGCACAGCTCTGCTTTGGCTCCTGAGCTGTGGCACCTCACTGCTTACACCAGAAAGAAGAGAGCTTTCTACCAAATCATCACCAACCTGCAGTGCCAGTAGGAGAAACTCTAAAAGAAGACTTAAACTACTATAGGAAAAACTTAGAAAAATGTGATCACGTCACACAGGCATGTAGCTAGAGGCTCTATTTATAATTTATGATTTACAGATTTATAGTGTGAAATTGCAGTATTATGCAGTATGATTTACAGTGTGAAACTGCTTTTCATACTGTCAAGTATAAAAAAGCGAGTTTCCAGATCTTTTTTTTTTTTCCCATTAGACAATGAAGTTACATAAGTGTGAACAGCATCTTCTAAAGTGAAACTAACATTTTCAGTTTGAATATGGGAATATTTAATAAGAGATGAATATACTCACTGTAGCTAATGAGCAGCTCAGCCATATTCTGCTCCTAAAATATCAGCTTGAACCTCATCTCTACTGGGATCAAATCCCAAATTTCCCACTTAGGAAAAAACAAAATAGGGAGAAAAGTGAAGCAGAGAGCATCCAGATTAAAAAAACAACAACAAAAACAAAACAAAACCCTTAAAAAAATAAATTTAAAGACCGAAGAGTGAGGGAAAAAAAAAGAGGATGGAGTCACAGCATTTCACTGGAAAATACAATGTTTTCTCAAGCTGAAATCTGTTAGAGCTGATGCAAAGTCTTCTTTGTTGTACACAGGCTTTGCAGTGATCCCTGTAAAAATGTAGAGAGTGAATTTAAACTAGTCAGTGTTTTAGGATTCATCTTCCTCAGTACATGGCTGAAAAATGTGACTTTAAAATGAACTTCCCTTTGGCAGGGGAACCATAAAAGATAAAAAAAGAAAGAAGAGAAAGAAGGAGGAAGAATAACCCCTCCAGAAAATAAGAGGTTCAAGAGCTTCAGAGAGGTTTGCAAGTAATTCACAAAAACTCAGTTACCACAGAAGAAATTACATCTGAGCACAAACATCTCTAGAATGATTTTAAGAATTGCTAGCATCACAGTAAGATAGGTGTTCTTCCTTCTGCAGAACAGGGAAATCTGAAACTAAAATGTTCAGTTCTAATCACAGTTATCTCAGTGTTTGTGCCAAGGCAAAATAAAGTCAACTGAGCCTCCAATGTTTGGCTTCAAAATTCTGGTAAATTGCTTGAAAGTGTCCTGGCTTTCACCAGTGTCTGGACACAGTCAGCCACAATTCACAAAAGAGGAAGTGACATCAAAAAAACTCCCACAATTAAAGAAATGTTTCCTGTGATCACTTTTGCACATGAACATAGACGCTGCTGCTGTTCTAATAGCACAGCTGAGAGCCCACAGATAGGTCTTTCACATCAATGACTATTATTTTCACCTGCAAGAAGCATTGAAAGCACATGGATTTTAAACCATAAATCACTATAAATCAAATACCTCGTGTTCAAAGTGGACATCGTTCACTTCTCTTCCAATGAAATATCTGTTTTCTTGAGTATCTGTTTTTCCTGCTGTTCCTTCTACTGTTCTGTGATTGTAGGTATAGGTTTATTCACACTTGTGGTGCCAAATTTTAGGCAAACAGATCCAATAATGCTTGCTAAGAGAGTCTGGCCATGTAAGTGCACAGTGGGGGTGATCTCACATGGCTCAGATGATGGTGACATTTAGAATAGTGTCTAGAGGCTGTAAACAGAGTGATAGATATTTTTCCTCATAAATCACAGAAGAAACAAAACTATGTGGAACTCCAGAGTATCTGGAAGAAAGGGAGTAAATGGTTCATGGGGAGACATCACATTTGCAAGACCATGCTGTGAAACGAACTCACTTCCAGCAACATTCACAGAAATGTTGTTCTTGGCTTAACCTTAATCTGCACAGCGTGTTCATCTTTCTGCTCAGCCTAACACCAGACACACAGCCAAGACACACCAATTATCTCACACAGCAGATGCTGAGATCAGATTGTCTACACTATTCTGAGGCTCAGATCACAAATACTGTCACCTTAGCTTGGTCCTGGATTTACAGATCCTAAGCATTTGCACAAACACATTCCAGATTTGGGTAACTTGGAGTTCATGAAGAAACGGTCCTTAATGAGGAGGTAGCAAAAAGCAATTACAGCTGAGGAAGAGGGGAGGGAGCCAGCCCCTCCTGCCCACCACACCATGGCCACGGATCCATCCCCAGACTTAGTGGGTGCTAACTCCTCGATCATGGTTTCAGGTATCTCATGTTAGAGCTCCTCCATGGCCAGGTGAGGAATGCAGTGCAGCCACACAGTAATTTGGACATCCCCACTTTCACTTTCTGAGCAGCTGCCTGTTTTCTGCTTAGTCATTCCACACTGCCAACTTTTGGTCTGCTTGCACGGCCTGTTCCCGAGGCAGAAATAAAATGAAGAGTGAGGCTCACAGCTGTTGGCATCCTGTATCTCAAGATATCTGATATCTTCCTCCCACAGGCAGACTTTCCATGGTCCAACTACGTATGCCAAGTTTGTTTAAGCTCTGGAGGCAGGCTAAAAAGAGTCGGGAAAATTCTCTTAATCCCAAGTATAATGTGTTTTGCAGGACATAAACAGTCTCTGCCTTCCTAAGCAACTCACACCGTTTAGTCATCCCCTGATGGGAAGGTGCTCTGCACAAGCCCATGCAGAATAACTCTCCTGGGTCCAAGCCCCAGGCTGCAAGGTGGAGGAGGAGCTGCTGCTGCTGCAGGTGAGGCTCAGCATCTGGCAGGCTCTGAAAACAGCCAGGCCCTACAATCTTCAGACCCAGAAGCAGCAATGATCCTCTGCTTACTTCAGTCTCCCAGTCACTAATGGCAGCACAGAACAGAACAGAATTTTTTTTTTATCCTCTGAAAAGTAAAACCACTGCACCTACCAATCCCTGTGTACTGCTTATGAGACAATGATAAAATGCAACTCTGATCTGTGTTCTACAAATAAAGCTCCATGAGAATTATTTACTTCCCCCCCCTTCCAAAAATCTACTTTGAGCAATCGGCATTTCACATGCATTCTACATTTCACATACGTTTCCAACTATTGTGTTGATCAGCCAACACACAGACCCAAAGGAGGAGATGAATTGCAACAATACAATAAACAGTTCACAGGAATGGATACAAACATCAGTTTTGTAGCTTTCCTGTGATTTGGACGGATTCCTGGAAGTTTTTATTTAACAAACAAGTAGCATGAGTGGAGTGAGAAACTATACAAGCCTTAAATTATTTAACATCTTTCTGAAATATTAAGGCTACTCCAAATGCTTCCTTTTCCCCACTGTTTTTCCTTAGTGAGCAGATTTCCATCAGGTGGGTTACCTGGGTTAGCTGCGATTGTATTTCAACTGCTGTCAGCGAGAAGAGCAGAAAACGCCCAGGATGAAATTAGTGCACGAAAGAAGTGCTGAGACTACAATGCCCTCTCGTTGTAATGGCCCATTAGTGCCGAAACATTACCCTCTTCTGATGGCAATCAGCCTGTACCTGCTAATTACTGGCACATATGGGTGTCATCTTGGCTTCCCTATGGAGGGATCTTTCGAGGAAAACAGCAAAAGAGTAAATAAGGAAGTTTGCAAATATTATTTTTTTCTGTTACAGCTCATTGGCGCCACACAATTCTTGTGTCATATCAGAGGTGTAAAAATCTGAGAGGAACAAAATCGGAGAGGGACAAAAATATAAGCGAAGAACGGCTTAAACACAATAAAAAGGAGGAAAAAAATCATAGGAGTGAAAAATAGCTTTAGTTTCACTGTATTATGTCAGTTGTGCCAGCTTTCTTCCCTTCACAGGGTATCATTCATAGCTGTAAAAGTCTTTGGTGAATAGCCCTATATTTATATCACAGAGAACCTGTAAGACACAGCAACCCTGCCTCAATTTCACACATTTCCTGAACCATCAGTTGAAAAGAACAAAGCATTAAAAAAATGTGTGAATCCTACCACAATAAGAAAATATCACAGGACCTCTAACACCAAAATTATTACAGCTGCAACTCTTGCTGCTCTCTGTTTACATTTGCAACAGAAAAGGACAGTAAAAAGGAAGTTTTATGTGTTTTAGGTGCTGTTTAGATTTAGATGAAAGCTTTTCAGCTGTCATCTCTTTAGAAACAGCATGTCCTGAAGACTTTCACATTTCATTGGAATACAAGGCAGGCCAAGACTATTTATGCCCCTAAAGTGCCACAATGCCATGCTGAAAGTAAAGCCATGTAGAAACCATAATGTTAAATACATAAAATGCAGGAAATTTTTTGCATTTTATTATCTATACCTCTGAGGATTTCTACCAGAAACCTACTGCTAGGAAAAGAGAAAAAAACTTGCTGATATATCACAGCATTAGAATTGTGTTAGTTTGTGAAACGTGTTTGGTAACCATGGGTACTAAACAATTTCATAAGGATTTCACATAATCTAGGAACTATAAATAGACTTGGAAACAAAGAAGTAGCTTAATGCCATATCCACAGGTTGGGAAGCATAATATTCTTTGTAAGATAATTTATTTCTATGTGTTCCAACTAGCATTTTTAAGGCATTTCTGGCAATATCATAATTTCTTTTTTTTGTGCATATCTTCTTTTCTAGCTTATCCTGCCCATCACTTGTGACTGGATCAAATTGAGCCTGGGTGATAATGAACCAAGGAGTAATAATAAAGCCTTACTTGATTCATTTAAATTTTGGAGGAAAGTGTGCAGAATAATGTGTTTTAGCTGTGCTAATGAAATTTAGCCAGGTGAGAAAAACACATAAGAGAGTATTTGATTTGTTCCATGTTATAAGGTTTTTTTAACTCTTTGCACACTTACCTAAAAAAAAGAATTGAATTTGTCATGAAGACATACTGACAAATATAGTAGGTAGTTCAATATCTAAATTTTGGATGACTGAACATGAGGACAACTCAGTTAATCAAATAATTAAACTCATGATCTAAAGCATTTTACAACAAGGCTAACAATAAATTAGTCTCAGCATTGCAGCTCTTGAAGAGAGCTTAGAATGTCATGCTAATACAGAGAACTCTGCTTTAACAGAATAGTGGCTGCTATAATTATAACTTCTATTCATATTTTAGCATTCTCCTTTATCACCTTCACCTCTCCTTTCAATGTGTGTGCTTTGAGAAGAAAAAGCACTTGAAGATTTTTGGGGAGATTTTTCTAGTGTCAACAGATAAAAAGTAAAGCACCATCTTGTTTCAGGGTTACTCTGGCACCCCATAATGAAAAAGCTTCAGCCTCACAAGCAGAATCTGTCATCAGCTTTGTGAACATTTTTGGTGAGCTGCTTACTCACATCTTTATTCAGCCTTCTTTCACTGCAATACAGCAAAAGCTGTAGACATCTATATTTTCTATAGATGAGCTCCCATCCAATCACTGATACCTCAGACTTCATTTTAATGCATGCTTCAAGTCTGACCAAGCCAACCCAATGGGGTCTGTGGCATAATATTCAAACTCAGCTGAGAATCGAAGTACTAATGCAGTGCGACTTCAACCACAAGCCACAGTTCAGGTTCTCATAATTCATCATCTGTTAATCAAATCACTCAGGGCTCCAAGCCTGTGGCTAGGCTGGGTGAAATAGCTGACAGCAACACTTGCAGTGAAGACAAAGGCTGGGAACACGCAGAGCCAAATCCACGGAAATGCTCTAGCAATTCTTCCCTGTCAAACTAATTTGTGTGTTCTCAGTTTTTAATGAGAAATTCTTGATGAATTTAACACAAATGGCTATTTTCTAAAGGCTAGCTAGCATATGGATTTATACTTGTAAAGCTGGAACTAATTGTAGATGTTTTTTGGCTAAACTTGTCATTAAAGAGGAAAAATATGCATAATACAACATTAAGGCAAAGAAATGTTTTTCTCA
The DNA here is from genome assembly GCF_001522545.3 of Parus major. Taxonomy (NCBI): domain Eukaryota; kingdom Metazoa; phylum Chordata; class Aves; order Passeriformes; family Paridae; genus Parus; species Parus major. Next base: position 17,956,240 of record NC_031775.1, read on the forward strand.
TCCTAGCAAGAAGTTTTAGTTATTAGATTTATTGTTTTAAAATAAAAGTCACCAACAATCTTTTCTAGCACTGGCTGGCCACCATCATTGGTATAATGTTTTAATTGTCCAAAGAGGATTTTCACTATTTTCCTGTTAGTATTTTAAAAGTTTGTATTTTTGAGGGTTTACTCAGACTGTGCACAGAGAGTGGCAGCCCAATTTACTCAGACTGTGCAGCCCAGTGGATGTCCCAGGGGACTTCAGGGTTCCAAGATACACGCTGGGGCCCTCCAACCTCAGTGTCTCAGCAGCCAGCCCAGCTGGCAGGGCTGCAGAGACCCTGCCAAACTGCCCCAAGAAATCCATTCCTGCTGGGCAAGCCTCTTCTGAGGGAGAGTGGGACTCTGCAAGGATTTCAGAGTGTGAAATCTGAGATACAGGAGAAGGCCAGGAGCACCACTGCCATCCCACTCCGGAGGTGACCAGGTCATTTCCCAGCAGCCTTAGTGCATCCCCAGATGTGCCTGGGAATGCATTTTGGATAACTAGCCAGAAATTGCTTTTTCGTGCAACCATATCTCTGTGATCATAAAAAGAAAACTTCTGAGAACAAAGGTGTTTAAACAAAACTTAATATTTCCTTATTTTATTCCAAACTTGTGCTTGGCTTTGTATTCATTAGTAAACATCCTCATCAAGGGTCAAGCCCATTTTTCAAGGTATTATTGTAGTCTAGTTCCAGGACAGAAGCCCAGTGCATAGAGGGCTAAAAAGAATTTTTCATAATTTTTCTCTCCCTCCACCTCCCTGATACTGGCAAAAGGAATTCTGTGCAAAGGACATGAGAAAGAGAAGAGTATTCTCTCATTGTGGATTTTGCCACTGACAGTCTCTTGGGTTTCACAGGCTAAGCCACTACTCCATGCCTCAGAAGTCCATTCCTGATAAAACAACAGAAGTGCAGATTTTAAGGCTGACTTCAAAATATGAATTACTATGAAACCCAAACACTGTTTAAAAGGAAGTACATAAATAGCACAGCTTCCAGTATAGTATCATGAAAATCTGCATTTCACAGAGCCAAACTAACAAATTGAAAAATGAAAAGAAAGAGTTTACTCGCTCAGTTCTTCCTTGGGAAGCCGTTTGACCAGGTACATACAAGACAGTAACTGTGTGGAAACTTAGGGTTCTCTACTAAAATTTTGTTTTCTATTAAAATTCAGACCCAGTGTTTTCTCTTCCTCATAATCATCCTTAGGGTCTGTTTTGACTTTTCCAAAGGACAAGCAAAGATTCCACCACTCCTCTATTGAATTCCTGTTGCAAGGATGAATAACTCAAAAGGCTAAAGCTGCCTGCTGTTACTGTGGTTACCAAAGTTTCCTACCCACTGAATCTGTATATCAGTTCTGTTCCAGTCTGCATATTTCAAGCTTCTGTTACTGATAAATTTTTTTTAAATTTTCTATTTGCTGTAATGTAAACAACAAAGTATTGTTTACCTTTAAAGCGGTCTTTGACTTCCATCCTCTGTGTAGCATCCCAGGTTGCGCCCACTTCTCAGCTGTTATCCATTTCAGGTGTTTCCATTGATTCCATCTGACTCCATGATTCCAAACCCTACAGAAAAAAATCTCACATCTCTTGCAGTGGAAGGAAATTAATTACACCAAGCAGAGGACATGAAACATCTTACAACCACACATCTCCAAGGATGTAAACTCTGCACTCTTGCAGGAATGACATAGCTGAGAAGTCTGATATACTGAGCCTGTACATATTAATTGTGCAAAACTTGTAGGGCTCATGCTTTAAAGAAGCACCAGATATTCTAAACATAGATAATTAACTGAAATGGGCACAACTTTTCTTCCTTCTTCTAAAAATCCTTTTGGAGAAGACCAGCACCAGCAGCAGGATAGCACTGCTCCTCTGCACTGTTTCAATAACAAAAATGGACATTGTTTTATAGAATTCAAATTGGCAGCTTTAATCCAGGACGAAAGTGTGGTTGGACCAAGGTACAAAGAAGTTATTGATGCAAAACCATATCATAAGGTCATTTCTAGGTTCCATTTCTCCACAGATGGTAGCAAAACCTGTAGAGCAAGATTTTGATGATATCAAATAGCACCTTTGATACTTTTATATTATATACAAATATACCTTTGATATATGCTTTGCAATTGCTCACCTTTGAAAAATGCACTGCCAGTCCCACTAGGAGACACGCACAAATATTCATCTAATGTAAAAGATGACAACAACATGAAGACATACAATGTTTGAACAGCAGTTCCTTGGCTGCATTCCCCCTGTATTTTTTCTCTGCAGTGCATATACAGTCTCTGAAGCACTTTCTTTGGTTCCTTTAAGATTACCAACAACTGTCTGGAGCTTTTAAAGCAAGGCAAATGCTCAAATCTTTAATCAGAAGTCATCTTACTTAATTTTAAAATACTGAGTTTTAATTTTCCATTTAAAGTAGTACTTTAAATTTAAGGTTTTCAACCCACAGTATTTTGTTTAAATATTTTGCACAAATTACTTCAAAGGGAAATTGCTTGACCTTCATTTTTTAATCTGGCAGAGAAAATTTTAACTGTCTTAATGTAAAACCTATGTAGATTAACTTTAGTACAATATGCAGAGCTCAGCAAAATGCACTTCTGACTTGGAACACAGATAAGACCTCCCCCCCGCTCCCCAAAAAACACAAACCAAAACAAAACAACCCCAAAAGAAGCCCCCCAAAAAGGGAACATATTTTCACCACAGAAGTAGGGGTCATTGAATATAAGCAAGTCAAAGAATTGCTGAAGACCTCTGTTTCCAGCACAGCTGCCACAATAGAGAATGAACTTAGCTGATAAACCCCCAGGAAACTTTGAGTGGATGAATTAGAGCCTTCAGGGTTCACACTATACATAAATTAACAGGGTGTATATGTTGTGATGGAAGCTTGGCCTCTGTTTCCCTTCTGTCAACTGACAGTGCTGTTTTCAGAAGCCATCGAGAAAACAAGCACATCAATGTTTTTAGGAACATATCATGATCCAGGAGCTTCAGAGTCCCTGCCAGGACATCAAATCAGGCCTTTCTCAAGCAGAGAGGAGTGAGAGGCCCCTTCAGTGACAATGCTGCTGCCCATGTGCCCACTGACAATCAGATTTATTTATTGCTTTGCAGTGCAGGTCCTCCAGACCACTGGGGCTTTTGAAAAGCTTGGCCTGGTGAATTCCTGGGAGCCTGTCCTTTCACACCATACACTGCCAGCCTTTTGATATCAAGTTGGAACAACATTGTCATTTCCCTGGAATACCTGATATTCTATATTGCAAGACCAAGATGATGGGTAAAAGACACAAGGTCCCAGGCAGTGAAAGCAGCTGAGTGGGACAATTACAGGGAACTACTGAACAGCAGTGGTGCAAACACAAAAGGGTATTTGAGGATTTCTAACTGCAAAGGCAATGAAACATGGAGATCTGATTTGGAAAATTATGCTGCTGTCATTTTGCTAGAAGATAAGATCATGGGATGCTCCTCCCACCTAGCTCCCAGCCCCCTGGAACATATAAACCTCTATAAATTTCAAAAAATATGTAGAATTAGCAAGAGTCAATAGTTATAAAGAACAGGACAGAACAAGCCCAGCTTTCCCAAATTTTCCTAATAAAGTCCTGATTAGATGTTCAGGTATTCAAAGAACTGTCTACTGAAAACTAACAATTTTTTATGTCTTATCTGCCACTGTATGTTATTTCACTGTTGATAAACCAGTGCATTTAGGGTGACATTAGCAGAAGACTGATTTTTAATTATTGTTTCAAAGAAAAATATGCAATTTTAATTCCATTTATTTTTGCAGTGCCTTTTTAGCTCAGCTCTGGCAGAAAGGAAATCAGACATTTGGATAAATGAGCTCGGTTGATTGAATATTGATAAGCCAATTTTTAATTTATCAAGGTTATCTAGAGGAGCTAACCCAATGCTGCATACTAACAAGAAATATCAGCATTCTAAGTGGTGTGTACAGTGAAATATTTCTTTGGGGAAAGAGCTCTGGAAGGACTGGGATTATTAAAATTAGAACCATACAATGGGGATAGGAAGGGACTTCCTAGGGGGAAATTAAAAGCAGGTGACAAGTGTGACAAAGGGACTGAGATGAATAGATGGCAATTTTTGCATTTTGCACTGACTGCAACACAAAAACCACAACAAATGACTCTGGATAAGAGAGACATCCTTTGAGAGGAGTACCTCTACTTTGTGTAAAGTAAAAGTAAAATGGTACAACTAATGATAATGTTTTACTCCTCCAAAATTTCACAGCAACCCAGGTTATTTTTGTTAATAAGGTTTACAGACTTTACAATACACACTCTACATTGTCAAAAACCTGCAAGGCCTGCCAGCCCCCTAAAAAAGACAGTGCCCAGACATCTGAGAAGCAAGTGAGCATTATTTTTCAGTCTGGGGACTCAAAAATGAGCAAAGTGTGCTGCAGCAAGCATAATGCCAGAGGAATATATAAGATTTTGGAAAAAAGTGCACCGATTCCTCTCTGGACTCATAGAAGAAATTCAATAAAATTACATTTTATAGCAGCACTGGACCAATAGCAGATGTTCACACTTGTTCATTGGAGTAAAATAATTAGAATCCTTCATTTCATAGATTTATCAATAATTTAAAAGCTAAGTGAGATTCAAGTGAACATCAGTGTGGGCAGGAAATCTAATAAATAAAGCTTTTTACAGGATTTCTTGCTCTTGTGAAACTAAGAGTACTGAAGCCTTACTTAAGAGAATTTTTAGCTTCTGGGGGCTCCCTGTGTCAGCAGCAAGCAGCAGAACTGTGGCACCTCACCCTGACCCTGTCTGACCCCAGCCAGGACAGGCCCAGCTGAGGTGTCTCCACCCTGACTGCTGGGAGCACCAAGCGGGATTTCTCTACCTCAGCTGCATTAAGATTTGATTTCACAGATGACTTGCCTTACTGCTGTCCTGCATAAGAGTGTCTGATGTAAATCTCCTTTGTTAATATTCATTTCTACATTTTTTCCAGCCTTGCAAGGCCTTACTTTCCACAGTCTTTCATCTGTACCCATGAGAGCACGTGGCAGTTGGGTATAGATCACATCCTCCAGATGTGGACCTTACAATTTATTCCTTTCAAAAATTCCTCTAATGCATTTCACTAACATTCTCTCAGTTTCATAGTGTTCAGCTGCTTCATGCTTCAGAGATAGGTGAAAAAACTGTTTTTAATATTTTTCCCCACATGGGAACGTCATTGGGCAGACTCAAGAGAATCTCTGGATCTCCCAATTCCAGCAGTGTGCTGTCCATGTTCTCACTGTCCCACGTGCTGCTGTCAGAGCTGCTCCCCAGTCATGCTTCATCCATGGTTGGTTTGATTCTTCACTGATCTCAAATAATGTCTCCATCCTTTATTAACTTTGTTTATCTCTCATTAGGGTTATCCCTAGTTCTTTTACACCTTGCACATTTGTCCTTGGCAAGTTTGGAATTGAGTTCTTTCATCCACAGCTTAACAAGCAGTTACAATTCAGCACAAGTGACATCTATCTAGTCATACATTGTCCTCCTTACAGGAGGATTTACCACCACCATCATCTGTAATATCTGCTCTTTTTATGCCCCTCTCCCTTGCATTTAGGGGATCCATCCAGTAGGACACAGTCTGATATATCAGAACAGGCCACTGAAAAGCTACTTTTTGATTCTATCTTAGCACCCAGCCACTATTTCCAAAACAAGTGACAATGGAGTTATAAATTTGCTACTATTTTTAAAAGCCTACCTTTAGATTTGCATACAGAAAAATTGCATTTCTTATTTTGTCTGAAAACACCGATATTTCAGAGGGTTACAAAGAAATAATATGGTGTGTTTCCTATCACAAAAACCCTGAGTCCACCCCAAAACTCCAAACCAAATATTCGCAATCAAATTCTCACATTTCAGCAAATAATTATCAAACAGATTATTAATGTAGAAGTTGCTAAAACTACAAATTTGAGACAGATTATAATTTGTTGCACTCAACGAATTGCAAATAGACCCATCATCAAAAAAATTACTTTATCAAAGTCATGATAAAGGAAAAAGACACTATTGTACTTTGATTCTGTAAACTATTTTATACTGGCATAATTTTTTTTTGTGCTTGTGTAGGATATATGTTTTTAACTTTTAAGCTGTGAGACTTCACTGATATAAATTTGCATTGTCTCATCCCTCTCAGACAAAATGCAATGAGCATAATGAAGCTGGAACTGACAGAGGCATAATCTGCATTTGATCTCTTCTGAATGACCCATAGTTCTGCTGTGGTTCAATTCCTCTTATCTCTTAGACCATATTAATTGGAAATAGAAATCTGAAATATTAAATTGATAACGCATGGCTTTTAATTTCCTTCAGCCATTATCATCCTGTATCAATGTGCACAGCTCTGAGGATCTGAGAATCTCTGTGTGAATTAATGATGCATCTCCATATCTGGAGAAAAAGATGGACGGCTGTGACAACGTTTACATCTGATACTATTAGAGCCTCTCCAATGATAATCATTAACAAGTCCATTAATGAGAGCATATTTCCCTCAGGCCCTATGGCCATTCAACGTTGTAATCTAAATCTATACTCTCCAGAAACTCTATTAGAAAGCAATGAAGTAAGTCCCTGAACTATACAAAGGTTATCAGCCACATTATCTCGCTGAGCAAAAAAAGATGAGGGAGGCTTCCATAAGTACTGGCAGTTTAGAAGATGAAAATGTACAACAGCATTACAAATACATGGGCTGAAAGCTGCATTCCAGGGGCTTCAAGCAACTCATACTCAAACCCTTAACTTGCAGAAGAGTGTATTCAACTGGAATAACAAAGTCCAGAAACTTATCATACTAATAAATATAATCACTTTATAATAATTTTAAAACCTCAATCTAGTTGACTTGAAGTCCGTATCATAACATATGTAGATTTGATTGAAATAAGAGCTACTGCAATATACGATTCCATAATTGCCAGTAGATAAAATTATAGTTCAAGAATAAGAATAATTACTTTCATTTCAAAATGATTCTATTATAAAAATATACTCATCAATCTGTTTTCTGTGAAGCTGGTGTCACCTCAGGCCTAACAGGGATAATCATTACCATACTACAGGCATCTGAGATGGCAGCTTCAGAGCAGTAAATATTGCAAACTGTTGTTCCCAAGTCCTAATTCCTAAGACAAGAATGAAATGAGAGGGCATCACTGCTCCAATATCTCCCTGATCTAATCTGGGAATAAGCACAATTTCAGACTCCTGGACCGTGTACTTGGTATCCTTCATCTGTGTTAAATCAAAAGTTTGCTGGAATCGACAAAATATGAAGTCCTAATGTAAACATGCTTTTGAGGAGGAATATTTTATTTTTTTAACTGCCAATAGCCCATACTTAACTATTCATTATTATAATTTAAAGGTTCTCCATGAAGACAAAATTTCCCAGAATGTCAGCATTATGCAAAGCAAAATAAACTATGCCCAAAATAAAAAGAAGTATGGTTGGATGTATTGAAGCCATGAGTAGACACTGCTGAGAAATAACCCTATACCCTTCAAGTTCATTACTAAACTGGCCTCATTTTACCACAAATCTGCCCTGGCCATGATGGATTTTGGTTTTGCAGAAAAGCCTGCATTTGTCTTAAGGCATTACAGAAGCTGAAACACAACTTTTATAAATTAAAAGTTTATAAATTACTTGCTCATGTTGCAATGAGCAATGTTGCTCATTGCAAAATGCATGTTGCATTTTGCAATGCAAATAAAAATACCTCAAGAATTATCACTGCTCATTCAGTGTTTTTAGGATTATGTCTTTTTTAGTCCCAGCAATAAAAATCTATTGATGTTTAGAAGCTGTTTGTATTGTTCACTTTATGTACCGTAAGAAGATCTGACAGAAGACTGTTAGCACAGGTATCAAATTCTATCACCTCTTCATATTTGCATCATAGCCATAACAAGCTCTGTGCTTCCTTAGCAAATTGAGAGAAGACATAAAATATAAGAATCTTTGATTTTTTTTTTAATGTAGCCTCTGTTAGAAACAGAAGAGTGAACTAGGTGAACCTTCAGTTCGACCCCATACAGGAATTTCTGTCTCTATAAATACTATCGAATTTAGAAAATCTTGAAAACCACTTCTGTTTCCTCTTAAGCCTCTCTCAGATGACCTGGGAGATTACACACAACACCTGTGTCTCTACTTAGTTTCCTTAGCCACGTTAAAATTTCAAGACTTCTTAGAGGGGAAAACATACTTTAAAAATCCACTCATTAAATACTGATCTAAGCTGGAGAAAAATCCTGTTTTGTAAACAGTCATGTTAAGAGCAGCTTAACTTTTGAGCTATTATTATTTTTTTTAGAATTTAACATTTAGGAACAGAACTTGAAATTTCACATAATATGTTATAATTTACTCAGCGATCATCAAGGTCACTCCTAAGCAACTGCTTGAGAAATTTTATATACAGAAATGTAAAGCAAGTTCTGTGTTATAAAATACAATGAAGCATTTTAAAATCCAAATCCCTTCCCTCCCTCCAAGGGAACAAATTATTTTTTCCTGGAAACCAGCATGCTGCTAGATTCAGCCTCTGTTTGCCAAATCTGAGTGAAAGCTTCACAGTGAAGAGATAATACCTTGGAAAGAGAAAACACACGTAACAAACCTGACAAGAACAGCAGTGCACACAGGGCTTAGCCATGGGAACAAGTACTGTGCCAGAATTAATCACATCCAGAAAAGTACAGCTCCTTCATGCTCATCTTTGCTTGCCAATGGTGCTGACAACTCCTAAGATGAAGCAGTATATTAAGAGCTTTTCTGAAAACCTGCAGAAAGATTAAAGGATGGTGATAAGTCTCCTCAGACACAGCTCAAGCAATAACTGGCAACGAATTTTCTGAAACACACTGAAAACCCTGTATCAGCACACAAAGGTACTCAATCCATATTTGTGATAATTCACATGAAAGCCTGAATTCTAAGTTCTCAGTGAAATGTATATTTCCTGCTATTTTCAATCACCTGCAGAGTTCTAACAGTGCCAGCTCATCCTTTATTGCACTGGCTGAGCAAAACATCAGGCAGAGCTCTGCACCAACACTTCTGCAAACCCAGTTGAATTCCAAGCCTTAACAAAACCATTTTTAAAAAACCCAGCAGAAACAACCCAGAAAAAAACTCCAAGTTACTCCATTTTTACTATGCATAGCATATAATTTTTTTCTCATAGATGGAGTGGTATTTGCTTCTTTTGGAAAATCAACTTTTTTTTTAGTGGCTTAGAGGAGCCCCTGCAAACTGCCTGAAGCAAGTTTTTCCTATGTATAAACATCAGTTTAGGATCTTCAAATCTAAAAAGATTTATTGAATCATCATTGCAAGATAATTTCTCTAGTATTTTACATGCACGAAGGATCACTGCCTTCCAGTTCTATTTCAAGAAAGGCATTGTCTGTTTTCAGGATCCATTACATTCTGCTCAGCAGTCTACTAATGCATGACTCATACTACTGAACCATCTCCTTGGGACTTGGCACCTTCTTAACAAGACAGTCCTTGGCAGGAACTTGGCTTTCATGGTAATAAAATAACAGAGAGGTTTCTAATTACCTCTGGACAGTTAACCTTCATTGATTGTTCCATGACTCCATCACGTCAGTGTTTCTGGAAATCACTCATCACAGACAACCTCTCCAAATAGCCTGACTCTGCAAGACAGGAAAGAAGTGTCTTAGTGACTTAGCAATAATAATGAGAATTACACAAAGTGCTGAAATGAAAAAGAAGAAAGAAATCGATATATAATTATATAAAGGTTTGGAAGAAGGAAAATAAGAGAGAACAGAGAAAGCTAAAGCAGAAAGGCAAAAGCAGGTAGAAAGCAGCAGAATGGGATAATTGTTTCTCTTGCTTCTCCATAAGCAGAACAGTAGCATGTCAAGTGTCTCAAACCAGATACACACACAAATACTGTACAGTATCCTGTTCTCTAGTCTTCAGGGTCACTTCAGCAGCCAGGATCAGGCTTTTCCAGACTGTAAACTGCAGAGGAAACTAGCTTCCATAGAGAATTGTTCCCTTAAATGTGTAGATTTTACCATAAAAGAAAAAAAAAAAAAACCAAAGCCAAACCCAAAATACTTAAATGCAGTTCTCTAGATTGGTCTTTCTGGAGCTTCACACACATTTTGTGCAAATCACTTGGCAGTCTATTTTGGCTAGAGGAGTTAGCTGGTTTTGGCAGCTCACAGTCTCAAAAAAGCTTTCAGTAACTTTTGTTAGCTCGTATGTGGTTACAAATGAACCTTTTCTCCTCTTCTAAAGTCCCAGCAGTATGGGGGGCACACAGAGCTTCAGACAGGATTATATCTATCAAGGCTGTTTGCTACAAATACTACTTTTGCAGTCTCAAATGTCATCTTAAAATCAAAACACCTGCAAGTGTCTGATATGGTTACATCAATTGCATTTCATTCAGACAATGATAAACTCTCAAATCTGTTGGGCTTGTGCTGTTTTCCCCTTATCTTTTGCTTTTTAGAATCTGTGACAGCTTTATGGGAATGCATTATTCCTTGGGAAATGTAAGATCTGCACAGTCTTTTCAGTGAAAGACAGTATTCACCTGTTCTATAAGCAGTGAAAAAAGGGCTGTAAATGGACTGAGCAATTTTCTTCCCGGTTTCAATGTAAATAACAGGTAACAGGAGACATGCAGGACTCGCTGCACATCCCCACATTTTGCTTCTGGCACACACTTGCTGCTTTGTACTGGGGAAATGAAAGTTGCATCATCTTGAGTGCCTGATGAAATCACGAGGCAAGAGTGAATTTTCTCTTTCCTGCTGGGCTTATTGCGATATCTTCCAGCCTGGTGGTGGTCTGAAGCTGCAGTTTCTGATAACCTCCTGGCCACTATGGAGTGCAGACAAACTTTTAAATCTCAGAGCTGCTGCTATGTTTAAGCAAGTATTCCAGTTAAAATATTTGCCTTCACAATTATTTTCAGTAATTTTCCAGGGAATTTCAGATATTAATGAGTGTGCACCTTTCCAGGTCTGACCAAAGAGAGATGTCAGACAACAGAAACCCCTCTTCCAGATGGTGAGCTAAGAAAACTTGTAACAATCATGGCTTCTGAACCACGAACCAAGCTGAGGTTTACTTTTGTCCAAAATTCAACCTCCATCGAATTCTAGAACTAAATGAAGTAAAAAGCCTATGTGAAAGTCTCCTGAGACTGTCCTGCAGTTCAGAAATCTATAACTCAAGAGGGCTTCAGAGAAGGATTAGAGTACTAATCTGGATCTCAGAAGCACACTCCAAATACAAAGCAAAATATTTCCCTGCAGGCAGATGGCAAATTTTTCCATTCTCTTCTAATTTTTAATTATAGAGTTGATGCAAGTACTGACTCTCAAACAGAACATAAACGTAGTCCTACACAAAAACATATTTTCTAAAACCACTTCTACCCTTTTTTGATGGAATTGGATTTCAGAGGATTTCTAAGGTGAGAACTGCTTTTTAAAAATGAGTTTAATTTTTTTTATTATAATTTTAAGGTTTTTTTTTTATTCAACATATATCTAGAATTACTTGAAAATTAATCTTCACCCTAGCAACCAATTACATCCCAAAAATAACTTACTAGATAGGTAGCTTCTAATATTTCAAAAGAACAACTTCAATGTTGGATAATTGCAAGGGATAGTTTGATAGTATACAGAATATAATAACATGGTATTTCATATCCAAGTCATCCCAGGAACAGAAATGGAAGGAAGCAATAAAAATTACTCAATCATGAGCTTAAAATATTCTAGCTAATAAATTTAAACAGCCAACAACACACTTAACATATATGTGCCACAGGCAGCTCTTGGTAAATTATGAAGCACCTGGCAAATACTGTTAATTCCCTTACACCTAAGTTAATTGCAGATTTCAGCAAGCAATCAGATATGATTAAATTACATTTTTTGGAAACTACCACATGGTTCAGGCTGAAGGAAGACAGCTTAAAATAGACCTTTGAAAGGTAGCACTAATTAGGCAAAGTCTTAATTCTACACCTCTCAGCTTCAAAATTGCAGGGACAAATTCTCCTTTCAGAACACTATGTGAAAAGCAGCTGTAATCACCAGGACTGTATAGGTATATTGAATGCAGGATTTTAACCTCCCATGGAAAATTTCTTTTGGCCTCATTTATGCTCCAGAATGAAATATTCCATAAACAAGAAATCAAGATTTTTAATTTTTTTTTTCTTTAAACTTGGTTTTCCCAGTCCCTTAGAACACCAATCCTAATTCCTTCAAAAGGCAGTAACAGAGTTAGGGAATGCTGGAATATTCTGAAAGAAAGAGGTCTAAGAAAGCAGCTAAGCAAGCAGCATTACTTGAGAAGGGATAACAAGAAGGGAGAGTAAGAAGACGGGAGGTCAGGAATCATTTGGGAAGTTGTTTTCAGTAACTCAAAATGCACGATGCTCTGTATCACCCATATCATCAATTACCTCACCTCTCTCTTTCTGACATCTCCTCTAACCAGGCCCATTTTCCATTTCAGTTGGAGTAACCTGTTCCTCACAAACTTTCTTAACACTCCTCTCACTCTTAGTCATGGAGCTGGCATACTTTGAATTTTTCGTTGTACCAAAGCATGCCTCCCTTGGTCACCTCAGACCTCCCTTCTATCTCCCATCTCCATTTCTAATCCCATTAGAGGCTCCAGTAAATGACTAAGCTCAAAAAAGGTGAGTTTTCACTGCAGGAACCTCATACTCAGCAAAGCCGACCCTGAACTTGAAGGACCTCTTCCTTCTCCTGCCTAAAAAACCTCAAACTTCTGTACACACAGCACCAGGAAACTGACTGGAAAAAGATCATAGAACAGAAAAAGCGGTTTTTATGTCACTGAAAAATCACAGAAGACAGCTTTGTAGACTCAAGCTAGACAGCATAACCACGCTGTAATTATTAATGACAGCAAACACATTTTATCCTGATTGGTGCTCTAGGTCACTAACATCCTACCTAAAGACAAGTGGCATGCACCTGAGGCAAAGAGAAATCTCAGTTCACACTCAGACTATATTTAATGACATGGGGTCTTTTGTCTTTTGTAATGGCCAGGAAACTAAAAGTATATTTTAAACCTTCAAAAAACGTAAAAATATATGTCATGATTAGCAGTACTGTGCACATGGTGAACATTGAAGAGTTATAGGAAAAGCCAGGTGTGTTTGTATTTTTAATAATGTACTGGTAATACCCTTCCCATTTTCCTCCTTCAATGGAATAAAAGTTTTGTCACACCAATACTTTGAGTAAGAGTTCATATAGTTTAACATAAAGAGCTGGGAAAAGTTAAGAAGAAACTGAAAATCTCTGGTTTTATGAGTTGTTCTAGGAGCTCAGACACTTGGAGAGCAGCAGCAACCAACTCATTAACTTCATATTATATTTTCCCTCTTGCAGCATATAATTTCTTCATCAAATTTGTATTACTGAGCCCCAGAGTGGAATATTTCAGATGAAGACAGAAAGGACAAAGTGTGGGTGGATAGACACCAAGTGCTTGTACATGCCAGACTGCCTGAACAGTAAAAAGGAATTACTCATAAATGGGACTTCTGAGACAAATATTAGGCACAACTGTGCTTCCAAGCCCTGTAAAAAGAGAGACAGCCTCCACTCCATTCCAGGTAAAACTAACCTAAGTAGCACATTAATTTTTTTCTGATTTCCATGACTCATCTAGCACTAGTAGAGGGCCTGATCTTGCAAGATATATCTTTAGCAGCTGTGAACTTCATCCTGACAGGTCACATGAAAAAGCACTGATACTCCTACATTAAGCAAGATCAGTTACTTAATGTAATTGATATGCTAGAGGGGGATCTAGAGGAACTCCCACAGGTCCCTCATGAAAAGTTATCCATCAGACCAAGGGGAGAATGGATGGTGTCCTTGACTTTGGGAGAATCAATTTCCTTTGGACACTCCTGAATCTTTTCAGTATGAAGAATTTGTAAATCCCGTGGGTAAAAAAGTAAAGGTAAAAAAAGGGCTTGCTATTTGGGGTTTTTTAATGAACTGATATCAAATGCCACTATTTAGAAACCAAGTGCCAGGAGAGAAAGACCTAAATCCAACAGGAAAATATTTCACCCTATACCTGCCTTATCTGTTAGAGGTTTAACTTCTGATTAGACCAAATTTTGATACTAATAAGTTTCCCTACTCAAGCATGAATGTATATATTACTACAAGTATATATTGATAGGGTCAATATACATTGATATATGTTAGTTGCCCTTCTTTAAAGGAAATATATAAACAGACACACAAGAAATGGTTACACACATGTAAAGATACAAATAAATAGAAGCAAATAGAGGGTCTCCTACAGTGACATCACCTCTTTTTCAGTCTCTCAATCATTCTCACTTAACTCCTTGGCTAAACACTGAGGAAGTATTTTGAGCTTTGAAAGATGTCCTGAAAAGAACAGCAACAGATGTGCAGTGACATAAACACCACCACCAAAGAAATTAATCAGAGTCTGAGCAATAAAACTGATGAAGATATTTATTCAAATTACCTCTTCTCTTTTAAGAGAAGTACCTTCTTTCTACCTCCATAAGAAGTACAGCATTTATCTATCTGCACATGCAAAAGGGTGGAAGGATAAAGCATTCACATTTCTTTCTTGTTTAAATAAAAATCCCCATTTTTAAAGATTTCCAAGTATTACATAACTTGACTGTGATGTCTTCCAGAAGCAGCACTTTCTGTCAGTTTACATGCACAAAACACTATGGAAACTCAAAGAAATAGAGAATGTTGCAGCTGCCCCATGAACAGGCATGGGTGATGTGTGTGCCCCTTTTCTCAACGAACTAAGCCACAGGAACATTACAGGAAGCGTTTGCTGTTCTTAAGCAAGAGTTTCTTCAAGGGACTAAAGAGACTGAAAAGTTGTACAGCTGAACCATCAGTACAAATGTAGATGACATTGACCAATGGAATTTGGTTACCAGGACATTAAGGAAGCTGTGAGTCAGTCCCACACACCTGCAGACTGGAAGTATTTGTGCCTGAAACCAGTGTGCTTGCATTGCCAGAGAGGCCAATAATTGGACAGGAATGAGGAACAGCTATTCTCATACTTGAGTCTTTTCCTTTAACTTTATTTACAAAGAACACAGACACAACAAAGAGGAAAAACTTGAAAGGTTGGCTCCTACTTTAAATCAGGTTGTGCAACAAAGCCTGCAAAATTGCTATTCCAGTGACTTTCCTGAACACTGAATCCTTGCTTTGAAAGTTAAGATCAGTATCTGTAGCTTGTAGCTTTTTTTGCAATTTGTATTCAATAGAGCTACCAAAACCCACTCCCTTGAACAATACCTGGTCTTAAAAAAGAGGATAATTCATTTGACACTGGGCTATTCAAAAATTCTTCAGTCCATCACAGGGTTAGTCTACCTTATTATACAACATTATACATGAATGATAAATTAGGTTATACTAATTAAAAAATAAATTAGCAAAAATTCCATTTAAATCTAATGTTAAAAAAGAAAATGTAACAGAAAGTCAGACTTTAATCATTATTTAGTCAAATACAACCTCCTCTCAGCAATTATTTTATTTATGTTGGCTTAGTACCATTTATTATGGACAGAGTACCAAATATCACAAAACTGAAACCAATCATTTGATTAAAATCGTGGCAAAGAGAATTCTAAACTCGACTTGTGTGCTTTCATTTAGAAGCACTTTATCCCTATAAAACAGGGGAATATTATCAGTAGAGCTCTTTGCTTAGGTAAAGACCATTATTTTCCTTGAAGTTTGTTCAGGAACACCCCTGAATACAGGTACATGGAGTTAGAGAAAGGCTTTTAAGTAAACAAGAGTGCAAGAAAGGACTGGCTGGTGTTCCATGGCAGGAAGGTGTTTTAACCCATGGAACTGAATTACAGAGCACATGTCCTTTCCTTGATGCGTCACTGAAAAATGACTTAACAAAACCAAGTTTTTTTACCTCTTAAAGGAAAAAAAAGCAACAAAATCACTTCACCTCCATTCCATCAATGTAAAAAATTAGACTTCTGTAGGGAGTTCATTTTTTTTTATAATTCACTTTAAAAACCCCAATCCAAGGCACTCCCTTAGAAAGCTGCCACCAGCAACTTTGTCGGAGCATGACAAGAAACAAATAAAAATATTAATCAGTATCAGACACTGACTTATTTATGCAGCATCATACCAAAAAAGAATGGATTCCCTAATATACACATGGTGCTTTCTGAATTCCTCCTTATTTGTACTGCCAAACAACAGATAAAACCAGCTGTTTGAATCTATGCCATGGCATAGGGAACTAGGTTTAGATCTGTGTTTTCTTTCTAAAATATGTGCATTTTTGTCCCAGTGTCCTTTATGTTATCCAATTAACCAACAACAATTTATCCAGCCACCAGAAACTGATGCTGAGAAAAAGAACTTCATATTTAGAATAAGCCCTTAAGACATTTTCTAGCTAGATAGTAGAGTGACATGACAACCCACAACCAAAATTGTGAGCATTTTCAAGTTCAAAAACTGAATTAATTTCAGAGCAATGAAAACTTCAGTGGTGAAGGACATTACAAAAGGCAGAAAATCCTGAAGAGTTTGTTTTAACCCCAAAATATTTATCTTGCCTAGAATCAAAGCTAAACAAAAGATTTATTGCCATATCCCACCATCCAGAATTTGCTTTCTCCACATGGCAGCCCCAAACTCAGGACAAAAAGCTCGATGTAAATGTGGTTAGCAAATCAGCTGGCAGACAGAGCCTATGAAGCACACAGCCTGCTAGGCTGGATGTCAGGAAGGTGTAAATCCATTCAGCACCCCAGGCAGCCTCAGGACCCTGGCACCAGGCAGAAAGGTCTGGTGGTGCAGAGCACGGCTGAGCCAGCAGCGCACGCAGGGCTGACACCAGCCCCAGGAAGGGCAAGCACCCTGGCACCTGATGGTGGCCTGGGCTTTTAACCTGTCCATCTGGCACGTTTCCCACGTGAAAACTGTCTGCTGCCTCCACCAGCTCAGCTGCTATCCATGAATATTTAAACTCTCATAAAAAATACATTGCCTCTACCCTGCACTCCTGACTTTGCAGGGCTGCCTGAGGAATGTTTACAAGCTACCTAATTTCTGTAAAGAACTGCAAGAAACACTGATTTTGGACTGACCTATTTGGGTCTTTTAGTAAGCATTTTCTGGGTGCACTTGGTCATTCACAGAACAATAATGATGAACTGTATCTGCCCCAAATTTTTTGTAATGACATCACTTCCTGGTGCCTTGCCATCTTTTCCTTCTGGAGAACAGGAACTAAGAGTGATTCTTCCCCAATTTCTATTCCAAACTCAGCTATCTCAGACTTCAACAATACTTTGGAAAAAGGAAACCAGCTTAATCTCTGACCTAGGACAAAAGTTCTTTAAAGCATTTCTCATTCTCCACATCATCATTGTCACCACTTTCATTCACTCCAGCACATCTCCTGCACTATCACTGGTTCCCAAGGCTGGCTCCTGGATTTATCAAACCTTTAGTTGCTTTCCTCAGCCACCTTGTACACCTTCTTGACATAGTGTCATTATTCCCTGCCCCTTAGTTCAAAGGTTCTTGGGCTCTCTGCCTAGCAAACTCCTGTATATATATAACTGTCATTTTTATGCAAACCATACATGCTGAATTATCAGAAAGAAAAATTTTGATGTACACTATAAACTATTAATGGCAGCTGCATTGTTTATTAAGTCACTTATAATGGTTTTCTTCAGAGATGAAAGTTAAGTGCATAACTTCATATCAGAAAAAATTTAGTAGTGAACACTATAAGAAAGATATCTTATGCTGTATTAGGAAGATGACATACATCCTCTAAGTTTAATATACTAATTCTAAAATGCTGGAGATTGTGTAAGACTTATTGAACAGCTCAACAGTTGGAATGTGCTATTAACATAGGAAAATTCCATTAAGAAAATAAATCAGAATCTTCATTAAAAAATATGTATGATACCACTTTTTTTTCCATTCCTTCACTTTTACATTAGCATCTACCCAATCGCTTCACCTCCCAAGACAGACAGAGGGTCAGATATTGTACAAGTGAAAGCAATCTAATTCCAAAAGTGTCTGCCATTCCCTTATGATTTGTGATTTCTCTTTTAGTCTTCTGGGCAGATAATTAAAACAGCTTCATGCAAATAACTGGCAGTCACCATGCACAACCAAAAATAAATCACCTTTTTTATATCCTAACATATTATAAGGCCACAACTAGTATGAAAATAGACCAAAGCCATAGCATAGAAACAACTGACTGAACTCTACCCTGTTCTTCAGTTGATTTTTTTATCCAGGAATACACTTTACATTATTAAGCCATCCTACTGCTTTCTTTAGAGGTTTAATGCTTGTTCTTAAGCATCCTCACATGGAATGAATTCTATAAAATATCACTGGTCTTGACTTTTCATTAACTTTGGTTCACAACCCCTGCTTTCTAGGACTGATAAACTCAACTTGTACTGCAGTCCAACCTGTGTAATAGCTCCACTTTTGTTTTCCACAACTAGTTTGACTTTTGTTCTGCTTCTAGAGGAACATATGTTTTTTCTAAAAATAACTCATAAAAAATCATCAAACAAGAAATAATTTTAATTTAACAAACAATGAAAAGAACAAGCTGTTATAACTGGTTGTATCTAAATTGTTTAAAAATAAAGAAGTGGGGAAACCGTAATAAAAAATGCAATATATCAAGTGGAAAAGGAACATGCTGAAGAAACACTTACATGAGTTGACTCACAACAGAAAAAGATTTTTGTCTTTTCCATCACCACACCCTTTAAAACACATTCCTGTCCTTTCCAGCTTCGTTCTCTTCTTAAATGATTTCCTCCTTCACTGTGGCAGCTATGGACTGCTGTGGGGGGTGAGGTGTATTTTATTTCTTCACTAAGATCAGCAGGCTACAGAGGAAAATGAAGAGGAAAGTGGACTCCTCTCTTAAAAATGGTGAGGAATAGTTTCTCTCTGGCTGCAAGTCAAGGAAATAAAGCAGGTAGATTTAGATTGTTCTTACAGCAAGGTCCCAGCTGCTGACATCAAACTATAAAGGTAGGACCACTGAGGGAGCTGTGATCACTCCAAATTGTGGGAGTGGAGAAGACAGGGGCAAGAATGCCATGGGCAACACAGGAATTTGTTTCCTAGGAAGAAGAAGAAACATTCATAACCTACTGACCTCTCCTCCTTCAGCCCATGGAAGGTGTTTACCCAGTTAAATGCCAACAGCCCCGGACTCGCTTTGTGGTTCAGTGGAGCACTCATGTCAATACCTGGATTCCAAGTGTGGGAGAAATGTGTGCTCCTTAATAAGCCTGACTTTTCACAGCTGACCTACTGCAAGGTCCCAGAGTGCTGTGCCCATTAGTCTGCAGACAACATGTTCACAACACTTCTGCTGCCAGCAGAGCGCTCACAAATTTCCATACAGTAATTTCAAAAGCAAAACATTTATTCCTTGAAGCCAGCTGACAACATCTAATGCTTTGACCTCCAGAAAGCATGCAGCAAAAATTACTCCATAAACATGGAATAACTAGAAAGATGTTGCTAGAAAACTCATGTCTCAGCTGCAGGGACAGAATGACTCTCATCCCCTTGTTTCTCATGGAACTGCCTATGCTGTCCCTCTGCCCTCAGATGGCAAAGTGACAACTACGTGTCTGCTTGTTCAAAATTGCAGTCCCTGTGGCAACCATTGCTTCCTATTGTATCACAGAAAAATCATTAAAAAATATGATAACTAGGAAAGGCAGCAGGTTAAAGAGGTTACAGTATTTTCAACAAAACAGCTTCAAACTGTAGCATAAATACATAGACTAGAGTGTAAATAGTACAATGGATAATGGAAGATCTACTGCAGGGCAGCAGCAGCAAGGAAAAGGCTGTTAGACACTTAGGCATGACCAACACACCTCATGGTTTATTCATGCTTTTTGCCCCAGTGTCAAATGGGCAGGTATCCACATCCCCAAATTTCTAACAACTGTTACTCAAATGCCTCCTCCTGAGCAGAATTAGGAATACAGCCAAAAACTAGATGAGCAGGAGGGAAAACAAAGCTACATTTCTGCTGCCAGAGGGGATCCACAGAAGCACAAGGGTGATTTGGGAACTCGGGCGAGCGGAAGCAGAGGAGCAGAGCAGGTGCTGCCCTGCACACCAGCTGACAGCCACCCCCCAGGGCCTGGCACCTCCAACAAGCACCAAAGGCTGCTGCTCAGAAATAATGACCACTGGACCATGAGGCTTCTCCAGCATGCTGAAGCCCTTTTTCATGGTACCCATTCCCAATGTGGGCAGCTAGGATTGCCTCAGGCTCCCAGCCTTGGCGAGCTGGCAGCCCTGGACCCCACGCCTGCTTCCTTCACATCAAGGTTTTTGAGAAATACTGACAAGAGAAGTTTGATGGACATCTACCACATTAGCCTTGTGTTGTGAACGTTGGGTGTTGGAAAAAGGAGGAAGGAAAAAATACAAAGTTCCAAAGACTTCTTCTATGCAGATCTCTTTTTTTTTATAACTTTTAATGAGTTTTAAATAAACCTGTTATCAACAGGCATATTGTACATGAATGAATGCAGAGCATTAGAATTAAATGCAAAATGTGTTTGAAAAGATAAAACAGGGCAGCACTATTGGCTGTCACTTGTTTCACTGAAATACAGCACTCCTTCCACAGTACCATCAAAGCTCATCTTCTCATTACCTTTTATTTGCTTTACTTCCCTATAATACATTTACATAAAGAATAAAATGTCATAGCTTCACACATTGTAAATGGGATCTGGATAAGAAGGAAGGGAGAGTACCTTTGCACTTCATAAAGGAGAGCTCAAAAAAGATTCCTCTGAAGAGGGAAGTTCATTGTTGCATAAATTCATCAAATACAGTGAAAACAGTATCACATCTCATAGGAAGTGGGCAGTTCTGGAACATTTGTTGGGCTCTGGGCCAGATTTTATCTTGTTCACTCTGATGAAATCCACAGCAAATCTATTTAACTCATTTTGGTCACCTTACCCACAATGAAAATTTTGTTCAGAGGTGCAAGTTCCCCATGAAAATATATTAATTTCTTTCCCCTGAGATGTGACCTACCAAAGATGACACTAGATACAGCTGTCAAGTCCAGTACAATGCTCAAGTATATCACCAAACAGGCATCCAATTCAAATTCCTTCTCAAAGGAAGATCCTCTCATTCTCTTCTTAAGACTCTACTGATAGACCAGAATGAGGTGCAATACACCAAGTACACAGAATTTTAACACTTATTTATCAACAGTTTTAAATAACACTGTAGAGCATCAGTCATATCTTCATTTATAATTTTACATGACAGTGAAAATAACAGTGCCGCCACTGTCAATGCAAGACCACTGATCAATCCTCAGGTACCAGTCAGTGTCTTGGTTTGATGCTGCACATGAAATACAATGGTACAAGTGGTCACAACCCAGTTTATGGATCAGTAATTCAGTTATTCATTGAACAAAAAAAAAGTATATCCACCTGAATTATTCAGCTTCCTTCCTGTAGGACAAGGATGTCCATTCTGGAAAGACAGGAAGCCAAATGCTTCTTTACAGTCTTAGCCACAAGGAAATAAACAAACACTGATATGTTTTATTGAACAACAGCATAAATCCTTAAAAACTCCACTGCCTCCAGCTGTAGAAAAGTGACTTGTAACAGAATCTTTCTAGCTTTTTACAGAGCCTGAGTGTCAGAGGTCTTCAAAGATTAAAAGGGTTGAATTTTGTTACTACTTAGCTTGCACAGTCTCTGTGCACAGCACTGCCCTCTGCATCAGAAGGGACCTTGAGAAAAGCCTCCTCAATTTGAAGAGTTGTGTGTAGTAGATAAATTACACACTAATTAACATGGTGACAGATGACACACACGTGAGCTTCACTTGGCTTTTCCCACTTGTTCCTAAAAGCCACAATTAGCCACATGTCAAAACAGAGCAGTATTAGATGGTACAATGTACTAGAGTGCAATCGATGTACAGAGATCAGCTCTCACCTGTGTTTCTAGATTTGATATTTCAGGCATAGCTGTTTGGAGCCCTTCTTTTTCCCCATGGAGAGATCAGAACAGTAAATAATTTTCAGTTTGGATTAGCAACTAGACTTATAAAATGATATCCATACTTTCCATATATGCTAGAAGATCATTTGCATTCACATGCTTTGAGGACAAAATACTCTTTTTCTACCTGTGAAGCCATGCATGTCCTGAACTGAGCTGCACACAGGAAAAATTTCTCAGAACCTGCAACTTTTTCCTTTTTTTGTTTCTTCTTCCCTTGGCTAGCCAAGCTGTCAGTGTTGACTGTCTTGTCAGACAATGAGCAATGGCTGTCTTTCTGAAGAGAACAATTATTTTGACCCAAGTTCACAGAAGTCAGAGGCCTAGGCTTACAATACAGAAAAATGAAGTGAATTCTCTCATAAATCTTGTGGGCTTCAAAACCTTCCCTATTCATGAGATAAAGTGTGGGCAGGCAAATACACATAGACCTACTTCATATGGCAATTTATATGTTTTAATTAATTTGTGGCCACAGCTCTGTAGACCCATTTGGTAAAAGAAATTAAAACCAAATTCCTGTTTAGACAAAATTCCGTTATGCAAACCCTAAGTACAATTTTTTTATTTTTTTGTTATACCATAAAGGTAATAAATGTCAGAAGACTAAAAGTTCTACAGAATAGAACTGTCTTCAGGCCAATATATGTATCTATGCCAGCAAATGCAAGAGGAGGAGATGAGATTAAAACAGTTCGAGCCTTGATTATCCAAACTGCAGGAAAATGAGTTGATATGACTGGTATATTAAGCACTTTGTTAAAAATATCTTCCTGAACAAACACATTTGTAATTTTCAAGGCCACATTCTCAGAAGCTTTGCTCATTTTCTCCTACTCTTGCTCCTTTAATTTCCAGCTAGCATAGACATTTTGTACCTACCACAACGCAAAGGTTCAATTCACTAATGAGAATTCAGCTTTAATGCATTACCCTTTGTGCACCATTGCTGGGATTTAAATCCCAGCTGGATGTTCATATTAATGATGAGATTGCAATTCCTGGATCTCTGCTGCCCTAACACCAGAACTTCACTTTAAACAATAAGCAAAGGGATTGCAAATTCTCTCTATGAGCATTTGAGATAGTAAAGCTCCAAAAGAATTGTAATGGCTTGTCATGCCTAGGATCAAGAACTCTGCACTCACTTCTGAAAGATGTATATCAAGGATGTACACAGGATTTCCTGGGGCTTTTATAATTAATATTCAGGTGAAGAACTTTCCTATATGCAACTCATTGTATGTAATATTTTGTAGGAATATTGCTTTCCAATGAAATTTCTACATCATGAGCTTGCCTGGGTGGCAATGAGACAAAGATTCTTTCAAAGTCTTGGTAAATCCTACAGCTTTAAATCTTATAGATTTACCATTATCCATAAGGAGAGTTACTGCAGTTACTCGGGCTGATGGCTTTTAAGCTACTAATGTATCAAAGCTGTGTTTTAATTTTCAGACCTCTCAAACTTAAATGTAACTATAAATTATAATTGGTAAATATTGAAATTTGGATGATTTATTAGACTAAGATTCTCAGGCTGAAGAACTGAGCTTGGACCTCTGTGTCTAAATTATGTTAATGCTATGCCCTTTCTTCTTAAAAGAGCTAAAGAAGCCTAAAATTAATTATTATGTGAACAAACTTCCCAAATACCACATATTTGTAATCATCCTGCATAAACTGAAGTCTGTAAAGAATCTGCTTTAATTATGCATCCAGCAGTCACTGGTAACTAGCTTTTAATCTGAGATGTGAGTGCCATTTTTTTTTGTACCTGATCTTTAATGAGCTACCTTATTATATGTCATTCCCCTACTCAGTTAATACTTCAAATTTACATTTTCATTTTGAGGCTATAACACTCTTTATACCAAGTGTCTTTATGTCTCATTTTACAGGGAGAATCACAGACTGGATTTGTTACATGTGATGAAAAATTTTGACATTTGTGCATCATTATAATATCCTTGCCAGAAAAGCAGATCTGGGAGCAGAAGTAGCCCAGCTATAAAAACACAGAGTAAATTCAGGGAGGGCAGCAGCAATTACTATGCATAACACAAGAGCCAGTATCTTGCCAGAGCCACGGATGTAGGTGATAAATTACATTAGCAAAGGGTTGAAAAATTGCCTTTTTAAAATACAGTAGTAGCTAAAAAGGGAACTGATTCTAACTAGATTAGATCCAAACACAACACTCTTCCTCAAATTAATGATTATGGTACAACACAATTTTACACCCACCATGTGGACCTTACTAGAAATTAAAACTTTCTGTCTTCCTGCTCTTTAAAATCAACAGCTACAATATGTATTTGATTTTCTCTGCCTAATATTTGCCTGGGTGACAGCCTCTTCAATGTACTAGGGAGCAGAGAGCTTGCATCTGAGCTTGTTTCATCTTCCTCTTCCAAAGCTTCAGTTACAGAACACCCCGCTTTTCTCCTTCTTGTCTCATCAAGATGCCACTGGACCCTGCTGGGTTTGATAGGTTGATTCTCCTTCTTGTTAGACAACCACCTGCCCTTCTGTCCTGATTTTTTTAATACAGAACTGGGATTTGCATTTTGGGCTGGTTACCAGGGTGATTCAGCAGAACATTTCTGCAGAATGTCCCCAGGTCTATTATATGAACTGATGTAATTTCCCATATATCCTTCTCAGCAGAATCACCTGACAGCTCCAAGATGGGAAAATGCTGCTCAGACATCACTGTGGAGAGATGTCACCTTACAGAGACAGACAGGACCAAGCCAGAGTCCCAAAGTGCCTGGTGGAAAACACTGTAGAACTGCAGTGTGTGACCATTCCTAGCTCAGACATGACTTCAGCAAGTGCATTATTTTCTGACCAAGGAAATCTGAAATTGGTTGCCAAAAAGCTGTTTGCAACCTTTCAGGAATAGAAGTTCAGTACCACTATCACTCTATGAATAATAGGAAATGGATAACATTGATTTTTTAAAAATTATTTTTACCACTGCAAGCTTAGTGCAAAGCACTGAATTTTCTTGGCAAATGTAGAGAATTAGCATTACAGAGAGACATTACTGTTAAATTGTCAAGGAGAAAAAAATGTCTCCCAAATTCTGCTAACCCTTCAAATTCCACCCAGTAGGTACCTAAAACAAACAAAGGGCTAAAAAATAGGATGTTCATATATGTCCTCACGGCTACACAGCCTCCTTCCCTCCTCTGCCATCCTCAGCTAACACAAATCTGCCTGTTGATGTGAAATTACATTATCATTTGCTGAAAGCAAATCAAAGTAACAGTCAAACTATTTCCATTGTGGTCTGTGTGTGGATAGGGAGGTTCCTTTTGACACCAAGCTACACAGTAGGTCAGACTTCTAAAATACTGTATTTTTTCTTGGTCTTCTGGAGTTCTGTTTCTGTGTTCTGCACACTAATTCAACCTTCCAGCCTCAAAGTATTGCAAAGCAAGTGAATAATATACCATATTAAAGGGACATTCCCCAGCTTAAAATACACACTACAAAATGTCCTGAAAATAGAAATGGCCATAACTTCTATTTTTCTTAATTTTCACTAGGAAAGTCAACTATTCCTAAACAAAACTCTCCCAAGTACTGAAATGGAGGGTGTAGAGCACTGCGACCCTAATACAGTGAACAAAGTTTACAGAGACAGTTGTGATAAATTATATGAATTATAGCAGACATAGGAAGCAATGAATCATTCAGTATCATGAATCTTATTTTCCCTGTAGTCCTCTTTGCTATACACTTGTGAGATCCCAGTCCAGAAAATTATGTGGACAGTCCTAACTCTCCAATAAAACCTTTTTTTCAGCATTCATTATTTCCAATTCCTGCTGCTTAATTAATTGTCCTGAAAAACTGTATCAAATCAGAGAGCTTTGACAGTCTTGACAACATGTGCAGTTTAGCCACAGCATGGTTAGACCAGCAAAACCCAAACGATTTTAGAGCCACACTAAAACATGCAAACTAGTTTTAAAGAGAACAATCTCAACTATCTATTAAACCAAACAAACAAATCAGTGCTTAAATGGCACAGGGAATAAACAAATCAGACTCCTATGTATGATGAAGCATATTCCAACAGAAAAAAAATGTAATGCAGAAAATGAGGTCACTCAAATCACTCTTACACGCCCTCCCTACCACACAGGGTGAAAGAGACACAAATAAGAGCTGCATTGGTTCTTTAAACTCTCACCATCCTCAAAAATATCAGGGAGTTGAGACAAAGTTTGGCAAAAAAGGGCATATTTGGGACTTGTAGGCCCCCATTTGTGCAGAGCAAGACGAGTGGTTTTGGGAAATGAAACAGCTGCTGCCAAGTCTCATGGTCCATGAGCTGATGGCCCACTTGAGTTGGGTTACACCTTTTAGTTCAGCTTCATCCCAGAGAAATACCAAATTGGGGTTTGTGACTGCTCTGTGGTATGAATTAAAGCAAGGGGAGGGGACATTCACCTTAAAATCCTCAATATTCATCTCAACTACTAATGCTGCCATACCTGCAGTGGTATAAAGAGGAAAATCTTTTGCAGTTAGGGTGGAATCAAACAACAGCAAATTCTGCTACAGAGCTTCCTTCTCCCATTACAGTCTGGCAATAAATCTGCCCAGATAAATTCCACCCAAAGATGCAGTTTTCTCAAGGACAGGAGACACCCACCTGATTTCCTTTCACAGTGGACAGCTATTTAGAATTGGTAACAAGGAACTGCAAAGCATTAAAATATAACAATTATATATATATATATATATATATAACAAAGAAAACCAATCACTCCTAATGAAAATTGGAAAAAAACCAAGCCTCTGCATAAATATTATCAATATTTTGGCTGTGAACAAATACATGCAAAGAGAGGAAAAAGACAAATCTTCCAATGCAGATAACCTCAAATAACTTTGCATTTCCTTAATATTTTTGATTTTGTGAGGGGGGGTAAGCTCTGAGCGCCTCCAATTTTGTCATGAATATTTCACACATTTCTAAGACTAACAACACTTACATACATCAGAGGGGTGCTATGAAACTTAGTGTTTGCAAATCACTGTGAGACACAGATGAAAGGTGCTACAAAACAGCAATATCTGGTTGGTAAAACTTTCAAGCACAAATCTTCAGCTGGTGTTAATTGTCTGTTCCACTCTAAAGTCAATGAAGCGATATTATTTATAAGCACCTGCTCCTCAAATCAAATGAGCTTTGTATGAGGACAAATACCATTCTGATTAGAAAGATATCTGCAGAATAAAAGACCAGTTTATCAATATTGGTATATTACCGACTCTGAATTTTAAGATATGCTTCACTTTTGAGAGGTGACTTTCTTAAACTGCAATCAAGGTCTTTATGTTTGTTTTTTAACAAGTGCCTGACAGCCTTAAAGATGTAATACTGCAGTCACTGACAGGTTCTGTCTTGTTTTCCTGTATTTCAAGCCTAGACAGGGTGATCACTACCCAGGACAGTGCAAGGGCAGTGAAGGAGACGGACCCTTGGTTGGTGCACCGGCACCCTGCGCTGGGACACAGCGGGAGCAGCTGCCCGTGGCCGTGCCCACCCAGCAGCTGAAATGGCAAAACAAAGCTTTTCTTTATTCTCTGTGGCTTTGTTGATGAAGAATTTCTGATGCTCAGAAGGCTACAAAAAAAAAAGAAAAATCGCCCTCCAACTCCTCATCTCTTATGAGTCATTCTTGCAGGTGCAAGCGGTTACCAGGGTGACACATTCACAGGCTCCAGGCTCAGAATCCTGTGCGATTTCTTACCACATCTTGTGACAAGCTGCTGCACCAGAAGCCAGGATTCCTTCTGTGAGAGCTCAAGCAATTAACCCAGGAGACATGCACTGAGAGAGCTTATAATGGGAGTAAAGTATCAGAACCATGTTGGTTCCCTGCCTGTGTGTTTAATACCATCTGTCAGTATTGGCTATTATGGCTGTTTTCTGAGGCCAGAGTGCTTTTAAAAAGTTGCAATTTTCTGAACAACAGGGAGCACTTCTTGCTAAGCTAATATGAGGATTTTTGTAACAGCCAGCTTTGTAGCATCTCACAAGTATTTCTTGAAAACAGTTTTTATGTTCAGCCTCCCTCTCTCACCTGCCCCTCCACAAGCCAACAAAAACACAAGCTTTCTTTCAAGTAGTTACTTTTCAAGCTTAAAAATCAAATATAACCCAAAGTGCATTTAAGACTAAAATACCAATCCTTGCACATTAAAAGATCAAAGAGCAAATGTAAGAAACCAGGTGAACAAAGCAGACCAGCTTGCCAAATTCATTCCTAAAGCTCTTTGAAGACCCTGTGCATCACTCCTTGGGGACTATATTTGAAATTCTGTCACAGATTTTCTGTGATAGCTATCACTACACCTGCAACCCTAAATTTTTCCCAATTCCCTTAGAACTGAAAATGATACAGGTTCAAAATCTGTATCATTTATACTGCTATTTAGAAAAATGTATCTGTAATTTTATGACACCTAAATGCTTCTAAAATGACTGAATTTAGCAACACTCATGCACTTCAAAAGATTAAAGTGATGAAAGAATAAATAATCACATTTATACACACCCTTCCTTAGGGGATCCCCAAGCACTTAGGGAAAATATGGTTTAACCTCATTGTGCCTCTCTGAAGCGACATTATTCCTATTTTATCACAGGGGAAAATGTGAAAGAAGAGTAAGGGCATTCCCTAAGGTCACTCAACTAGTCAGCTGCAGCACAGGGAGTTTAATTTATATCTGAATTCTAGTCAACAGTTCTGCTCCCTGAAATAACTAAACTCTCCAAGTTACACAGCACTATATGTTCCTACACCGCCTTGTACTTTTCACTTTTGTGCCATTTGGGAAAATACCATATATACATTTTTGACTCATTGCACACTGTTCTCAACTTCAAAGAATTTTGAGCATAATTAAGAAGTTTTCTTATAACGAAGGTGACTGCAATAAAATGCAGTGCAGCTGAGAGCCACGGAACAAAGGTCTGATGCCATTCTGTGGAGATTCTGCAGATTAAGAGACACACACAAAATCACGATCCTAAATGCAACTAATTAAAAAGAAAAGTACATTTGCATTTGTTTCAAAAGACCATTATGCTAGAGGGACTGTCCTTTTGTGGAAGTCGTCTTACCACCTGATTCTTTTTCCCTTAAGACACAAATGATAAAAAACACACTCATTTCATAGATTAGATGATGCACAAGATGTAAAATACATAATCAATAAGCTCAATTATCACCAAAATAAATGCCTCCCCACCCTCTAATTTACTAGCAGGAAACATGCTTTTAAAGCCTAGGAAAAAAAAAAAATCAGGATAAGATAGCTGCATTTTAATTTAGACTTTGACAAGTCTTAGCACAAATTGCTTGAATGATTCCTTCTGCTGAACAGGGACATATGCTGGCCAAGAGTCAGAGTGCCAAAATACAGCCCTGAGAGGAGCAGACTTAGACATTCTTGCTCTGCATCATTCAAACCTGCAGTCTGTTTCTTTTCCTTGTAGTCTTAAGCTCCTGTTTGCAATCCTGGCTTCTTACAAGAAGTAAAAAGATTAGTGCTGTTGTTGTGACACACTGGGCTGAGGGGAATGGGAAGGCTTCAGAGAACCTGTTCTACTCTGCCATATGAACAGCTAGAAAGGTTTAGACATACCCAATACCACAAATATAAAATCCCATTTGGAGAGGGGAAACCAATAAGCCTTACCTAATGAATTCCAGATCAGCAAGGCTGCTTGAATTCACCTTTCATCACAAAAAGATGGAAGTCAAGACAGTCAAGATGGACAGGGGAGCATCTTTCAGGAAATCTGGGCAGATTTCCTAAAAAGTTGTTTTTTGGTTTTTGTTTTGTTTTTTTTTTAGCTTGGAACATATCTTAGCCAAGTTTTGAGCATCCTGGGGCCAGGCTGTAGCCTAAGATTGGAAACACACAGTACTGGAGAATTAGGTAAACTTCTACTAGGAAAGGTTTCTGTGAAAAAGTAAAAGCATCATCAGGATGCAATTTTTTTTCTGTACAGCTCCCATAGAGTTGAAAGAGATGACCTGTTTTATAAGAAGCCACAAAAACAAGGTCAGACTTTTAGGCAAACAGATGCCAGCTTCTTTTGACTTAAAAATTTCTTAGCATGTTCCAGTTGTGCTGGACTCCTGCATGATAGTCTTTGAGCCTACAGACAATAAGCTTCACATTTTCCTTTAGGCTTCTTTACCCTCTTAAATATAGTCTGTGGATCTGGAAGCAGTCTGCATGTTAAGATCAAAAATGCCACCAAAGAAATTTAACAAACTCTTGTCTCTTGAGAAGGAAACAAAGCAAAACATGAAGAAGGGAATTTGGCCTTAGAATTGAAAAGAGAACTCAGTTGGGTACTTTACATTGTCACTCAACAGGGCAGTGATTTCACCTCTTGCATATAAAATTTTGCAGAACACTAACCAGTAAAGAATGGCATAAATGGTGCCAATCTCCTAAACAGGATGGCATTGATGAATCCTGTACACAACACAAATGGAGTATAGGACATAAAACATCCCACCCAACAGAACAGAAGTTAAATCCCTAATCACAAATCAGGTAACATCTCTAATATGGCCTTGGTTTTGCAAATCACCTGGTGCACATAACCTAACTTTGAATTATGAAATTGAAAAATTAAATTAACATATTAAATCTATTAAGATCTTAACTTGCTGAAGCACTTTGGTAGACATAGGGCTTTATTGTGATTTATGAGGGCCTTTTCATTTTTGTTTTTCATAAATACATTTAGTATCAGTGTTAGGGAGAAAAAAACCCAAAACTCAAATTCACAAACCAGAAGAAGTTTGCAGGAGAAACCTAGTGAGATCTACCACATAGTTTGTAGGTTGTCCTACCAATACATTTTTTTATTTCTCATCAAAATACGAAGTCAAGCTTTTGCACAGTAAATACTTTATCTGTAAACAAATGGTTTGACATGTTTTGGAAAGAAACACAATTTTTTCAAATTCTGGTTTTGTTAAAAAACAGATCACTGTTGAAATTATGCAAGATTTGCCTCCAACATCTGCTGTTACTGATAACTTGAAGGGCTTGTTTAACAACCTTGTTGCCTGTGTAGCATGACCTCCTCGTTTGTTCTACGTTCAGATTGCTTTTTACTGAAGCTAAAAGTTAGAACTGAATGTTCTAAAAGCTTCAAGGAAAGTTGGGGTTCCTCCACAGGTTCAGGAGCTTTATTGCTTTTCAAATGAAAAGGCAATAAAGACTGTCCTTTTTAAACAGCATGACCTCATACTACCGGTTGACTTTCCACATCTTGTTTTCTAGTTCTGTATGATGTATTGTGCCAGGCACTCTTCACACAAATGAGAGAAAAGGGACTTTTGTTACTCTGATTACATCTTTCAGGTTTGATTTTCCTTGTTGCTGTAGCAGTCATTTGAGTTATTTTTACAAGTGCAGAGGCCAAAGCAGGGATGTTTTAAGCTCTGTGGGGACAGCCCTCCTACACCAAGTTCTGCTGTTTACACACCACAACACTGCAGTGCATGGCACCATCGACTCACACAGTCAAGTTCAATTTGATGCTCACTCCTAACTGCACCTTCCCTCCCATCAATTCTTCACTTCCATCCCCTAATCAACTCTCTCTGAGTTTGTATTTATACATTTGATTAACTGCTCCCAAAGGGATCACTGTGGCATTTACTCTTTCTCAGCCTCACTCATCTGATTTCCCTACTGCTCTCTATGTTTTCTAGGCCTCTTTGTCTGCCTCAAAATTAAATATTCCTCCCATTATTTTTGTCACCAGTATATTTCAGCAGATTTCCCTGGAAAACTGCACAACACTGGATTAAGGACCATTGAGCTGAAGTTAGAATTTTGCTCCTCTCAAAAAAATTTCCAGGTTTTTATTCAAGGTTTTCCTTTTTCCTCTCAACCAAAGAGAATTCCTCTGTCAGAGGAAGCCAAACATCAAAATTTGGCTAACTTCTGTTATGTGAAAAAAGATTTGCAGAGTCTCTTCCTTCTTCCCCGAGAAGAGGAAGCCTCTTTTTCCATTATGAAACCACAACTCACGAGAAATGGTTTCCCATGAATAATACAGGACTATTAAAAACATTGAATGGCCACTTAGGAGGGCAGTATTTTTCCCAGAAGGATCACTTTTCATAAGGGAAAATTGTTTACTTCCTTGCTACTGAAAGTAATTGTTTCTGTATACATAGTCCTAAATTTTCAACAACTCAGGATATACTGCAAGTGTAAATGGGTTTATACAGGGATCTTTGATTTATCAGTGATATTTACCACAATTAGACATTATTTTTTGTCTTTCAATAGCAAAGCTACCAGAATTTTCAATTAAAATTGATCCATCTCTCTCTGCCTATTGCTGCTATTGTTTTTTTCCTCCTGCTTACAGACAGGAAATGGGTACAGTTACAGTAAATTGCAATATTTTGCCCCATTAGACAGATTACAAAGCATGCCAATTTAGTCAGTTTTACTACTCCCCAGTGGTTTACCCACTTCTATCACCCACAGCTATCTGTACCTGAATTTTTCATGGCAGGAGTTTGAAATTCAGCAGCAATCTATATAGAACAGGTCTGTGTCTGACAGCGAGCACTCCTCCCAAAATCAAGAACAAAGATGTTTTGATGCCTAAAATGTGCCTTGGAATGTTCTCAGCATAAAGACACCAGCTAAGAGAATAAGCAAACCATGTAGAACACTGCTGTCTGGCTCTGCCTGAGAAGGAAAGCAGAATTTTGAGATTATATGTCCATTTGATGTATAATCTCAGAGGAGGAGCATTAGTAATCACAGCATATCCTACCACCTTCCACCCAGTGCTCCCCCTTCCTACCTAAGGAGGACCTGAACTTCCTCATCAAACCTTAATGGTGCAGAAATTTCCCCAACTACAGCAGTCCAGAGCACACTTTAATTTATTGCGTTTAGGACTATAAACCCATGTTTTACTACTGGAATTAATTGTGCCTGACACTTCCATCACATTAACACACATTAGGCACCGTGACCTTTGGATGATCAAGGAAGACCTAATTTAATAATTTAGAAACAGCATGATGTCTGAGTAGGCCCCAAAGGGGAAAGAAAAGTGCTATGAAAAATGATCCTATTTCACTAGTGAGGATGTTTGCTTACCAAACCCCCCAGATGAACTTTGGCTGCTACTTTACCATTTTCTCTGTGGGTCACATACAGCACTCTACGTTCTCACAGTGCTGTATGCTCCTTCTGATGCTGGTCACATAATCCTCCATCAAATACCCTCTAAATTCTTAGATGAACAATACATTTTTGCCTGCAAGACTGCAAACTCACAACAGGAGTTTTTTAAACAGCAGCTGGAATAGCAAACAGCCTAACAACTGCAATTAAATGAAGGCAGCTATAATTCACTTTGGGCTTACAGTACAAATTTGGCATCTTTAAAGAAATTATTTTGTCATAAACAGCTAAACCAAACATGGTCATCAATTATAGATGATTGATTCTAATCAGTGTAACTCAATCTTCATGTGAAGGCAGATATAATTCAGTATGAATAGGCAAGTTGAAGAAAGAATGAGTGACTAAGAGATGAGCAGACAAGACAGGCAATGTGACCAATCCCATTCCATTTCAAAATCTTGAGACCCCAGAAAAGCATTTCCTTACAGGAAAATACTCATTTTCCACAGGGTATGGGGAGATAAAGGGTCAGACCCTAAAGTCATGGACATTTACACATAGTATTTGAAGCAAAATGCTCTACAGTTCTAGAGCTTGAGTGACCTCCAAAATCAGACTGCCAGTACTCTGCAAGGCAAACTGGAAATCTACCTGCCTTCCACATTCCATTTTTAATAATTTCAATATTATTTCTTTATTATACTGCTTTTAAAAATCCTATATTCAAGTATTATTTTAAAAGTAGTATGAGAATTATAATATGGTAAATCCTTAACAGTCTTTTTACTGAATATTTAACAAGCATCTAATAGAGGGCAAAACTTAATCTCTATGACTAGAAAAAGAAAACAGTCACAAAATAATTTGCTACAATAAAATTTAATACTCGAAAACATGTGTCAGATTAAACAGAAAATGAGATCATTTATAATGATCTTATTTATAGACCTGAGATCTGAGGCCACACAACTGTCACCAGACTGCATCTACAAAACAGTTCTTCCTTGTTTCTTAATTCTGTTCAGCTTTTTTTTTTTTCATACCTGGGCAATAATTTTTAAAAATCTCATCACAGCACAAATGTTAAGTGTCACTTGTACTCAACTAGTCAGCTCCTGGGGTCTGAGGAACTGCAGCTCTTACCTGTGGCCCAAGAGGCAGCAGCTCCTCTTGCCAAAAGGGCAACTGGGTTTCATTGCTCCTGCCCTGCCTGCCAGAAACCAGAATTTAAAATTGGTGCCTCAGCTCCTCCTACCACGAGCTGATTTTCACAGCTGTTAATTGCCAAGCAGACACCAGAAAGGAATCATAGATCTGTAAGTGTGAGAGTAGTTTGTCTAACTCTTTTGCCATGAGGATTTTAGATGTGAAATTAATAAAGTCCAGAGCAAAATCATTTTCTTGGTATATAACAAAGAGATCTTTTAGTGATTTATATGTAAACTAGTACAGGGGAACAACAATAAAAACACAGTCTATTTTCTCCCTTTGCAGTGAAGTCAACCTTTGTGGGCTGCAATAAAGAAAACATGCTTCAAAAAAATCTATATAAAAAGGTAAGATTGCGCTTCCTCAGCTGGCATCATCTGCTATTAATCCACTTCATCTGGGTTGGGACAAGAGGGGGAAAATACACAAACAGGTAAAACACAAGGCTAATTTAACTTCTGACTACCTTAATGGAGTTAATGAACCACAAACATCTTGATAAATATATAAATAACAGAGCCTGAGATATATATATAAATATATAGCCTGAGGAGAGTAACTTGTTGATACAAGATACAATTTACCATATAAAATGAACAGCAAACATAGATTAATTTTCTTTCTTTTTGAGAGAATTAAAGTTTCATTCTCAGGTACTAACAGTCATGTATTTACTTTCTGCCACAGTTGCAACATCAAGGCTCCTCTGAAGCAATTAGCAAAATGACAAGAAAGCACTTACATTCACTTTACAAGCAGTGATGGCATTTATATTTATGTCATTCTCACACCTTCGAGCAGAGTATCCCAGTTTTCCAATTTTCTTGCCTCTCCACACTATTTACAATTGTGTCATGCTTCTCCCTCTTCAATGCAAGAAGTTTTGGTTTTGACACAGATTTACAGCCCTCGGCATTCAGAATACTTTCACAAACAATTTCTGTGCTGCTTAGACTCAAATTTCACACAATTTCCTTGTAAACAAGCCATCTTAGCTCATGGTGTTTAAGAGCTGCTAAGAAATCTTCATTCCTAAGCAGTAGTGTGCAACACCATGAGGTGATCCATTGTCATCCTGCTTCTGAACCCACCACAGGCCTGGAGAACGAACAACGTCTTCACAGGCAGAGGGTTTATTTGTTACACGTCATTTTGGACAAGTCATTTATTTCCCTTCCCTAATTCTGCTTTTTCCCAGCTGGGTGGGCATCATTTTACTATTTTTTCACACACTCAAACCTTGTAGAAAGAAAACAACTCTAAATTAAGATTTCTACTTTCTATATTCTATTCTCTATCATGCTATGTCCACCACCCTCCTGTTGTGAGACCCTCTGATATATAAAGGCTACTGGGGAAGAAGAGGCATGGATGTGCAGCACCCCATTTCTTTTCATATTTCTTTTTCATCTTTTTCATACATTTCTTTCATATTAACTATTCCTGTTTTTACACATCAGAGGACAAGAGAAAGAGCTGCTGCTCTTAGAAAGCAGCTTCTACAACCACAGACACTGCAGTAGCTGATTTTTATGCATCCAGATCCTTGGCTGGCAGGGTGAAACATGATGCTGTGGAATGATAAAAATACAGACAAAATAGCAATTTACTTCTGTTATAAAAGTTTAGTAAAGGATTTAATTTAAAAACCCATTCTTTTGTCTCTCTTCCCTGCTGTTCTGCTGGGAATTATATCATCAATTCAAACAAACAGTTTTTCTGTCATGTAAATTTCTGCTTGGAATGCAAATATTTATCAAAGTGAAGCATAAGGCTTCTCTGTGATACAAACTTCTGTTGTAGGCATCTTTTTTGTGCCTCTTCTCTGTTTTTTTCTAATGGATACCTAATGGGAAAGGTGACAAAAGCCTTATTCTTATCTTCTTTATTCATCCCACTAGAGGTGCTTCTATTAATTTTTTGCATCTAAGAACTCATCTCGTCTTTACTGAACAAAAATTCAGAACTGAATTTTTCAGATTTGGAGAGGAGAACTTTACTGAATTCAAAATTCAGTCAGCTGTATTGAATTATGAGCTGTATCCCAACCCACTTTGTGATGAGTTTAAGAAAGCACATTAATGTGCTGAAACCTAAGTCAAAGGGGATGCTCCCTTTTCAGATGGTTAATCAGGTTTCTTTCAACATAACAATACAACATTTACACCCGTGCAAAAACACGTAGCAAAATTCCATTGATAGCCATTATATCACTGGTGTTGATTAGTGGGAGCACAGCAGCTGCCCCAGTGTCTGCTCCACTCTTTGCTTCCCTTTTGGGTTTAGATCTCCCCAGTGTGGGGCCTTTGCTTTATCAGAGGGAAGTGATAAGACAGGGAGCACACTTTGAATCTGTGCAAAGTGCTCTTTGCTGCACAAGCACTCCCTGCCCCTGGATACAAGGGGATTAAAAAATGTGTTGTTAAAATTACGGAGCTTGCCAAGACCAAAAGAGAATTTTCATATATTTTAGTGAAAAACCTGTTTGCCTTAGCCAGAAGTTATCAATATATAGCCACTTCTGTTGGAGAGAAAAGAGGAAATAAATTATAGCCTAAAATTTCAAGACCTACCTCTTGAAGGGAAAATTTAATCTGTAATTTAGACAAACCACTGAACAGAACAGTATCCTTCCTTGGAATTATTTTCACGTGCTCTAGTGCCTCACCTGCTTTTGATGTGATAACTGAGCTGACAAGTGCTGACTATCCATCTAGAAAGCAATGGAGAAACTTTAATTCTGCATATGTTACGCAGAACAATTTGGAGAGGAGAACAAAACTGGGTGTGACACTTGGGACCATTTGGTATATTTGCAATAGCAGACAAAAATATCTCAAGGAAATTCTTCATATAAAATTGTCCAACATGAATTCTGGCTACGTTCACCAAACACTAACTAACTGGGCTCTAAAAATGCTGATATCAAGCACTTGGGTGAGGAACCAGGGAGAGGGAGAAAAGAGTATGGGGAACAGAAAGGAAGGGTAATAAAATTGGAAGCCAAACCTTTTCCATAAATTCATCATTTCGGATTATTCCTTAAGATTTAATACAGCTAAAAATAGACCAGAAAGCAATTCTGTCCTGCAGTACTACACAGCTCTTAGAACATAAAAGCATCCTGTCTTGAAAAGATGCCAGCCAGCATAAACCCCTGAAAAAACAGGTAAAACCAAGTGTGAGCAGCACTGTGCCTTTCATCCATTCCTCTCATAAACACTTTTGTCTTCCAGGAGTACTGGCAAGACAGTTTCTGCAAGACATTGCACCTTCACCACATCAAGTGTTTTTAGAAATTCTTTACCATTGATATATACAGATTTAATTTTATTTCACATTATTATCTTGTGATATGGATGGTAATGAGAGATCTACACAGAGCATTAAGACTTGACACTGGAAATTCAGAAAGAAAAAAATGCTGTTCCATTTTCCAACCTCCCTCTTTCAGAGTTCTCATAAGGTAAAAATTTATACACAGCTGTCTTGGAACAAAAAAAATGTTGCAAATTTGAATTTCATTTATTGTAATAATATAGAATATCAAAAGAAGCATCATTTGTGCAAATATTTTCATTTTTCTCCCACCTCTGAAAAGCATCTCCAGAACAGAAAAGCATTATGTTTGTCCTTGGGAAACAAGAATAAAGGGTCAGTCATGAAATAAGTATAAGCCCTTAAGGTTTCCTTGATTTCAGCATGCAGTACAGGGCTGAGTCAGGTGTGAGTAGGCAGGAGGGATTCCTCCCACCATGGGACAAATTTCTTTATCAAATAAAAACCTGAGGTTGAAGAAATTACCTTGTCCATAAGAGAAATCCTATGGAATTTCTCACTCTGGATTCCTTGGTGTGTTATTTACACACATCTGTACTAATCAAATAGGCAGTCACAAAATTGTGAGGTTTTTATTGAGTGAAGTGGAAAATCAGAAAGTTCAGCAGGTTGAGGCAGAGCCAAGGTTTGCCATCATTGGAAAAGGTTGCCTAAGAAACCATCATGACCAGTTTTATGGAGACACTTGTGTGAAATTCTTTTTCCTCTGAGGCTTCTGGGCCTCCCAGACTTCTTCATATCAGATATGGTCCCACAGAAAACATCTGAATTTCACGGCAGAGATAATGCTTTGAGTAAATATACAATCACATCGAGGACAAGAAAACCCTTTTCCAGAATGACTAAAGAATGCAGGTGCATGAAATATGTTGTCAAGGAAATACTGTATGCCACAAACCACCCGAGCTGCCCTGTTGTATATTAGAAGTCAAAAAGAGTACATGATAAAATTTAGATTTCAGTGTGAAATTCTTGAATCTAAGTCAGATGTACACCTAGCTCCTCTCCCTTTCTTATCACCCTCTACAGATCCTCTCCTTGCTCTGTCCCCTTTTTTCTGTCTTTGATTCAATTTGCAGAAGAATTTCACAGACTCATTTTAAACAATTACACTTCCTCTGTCAATGCTACTCATTTTTTTGGTAGCTTTCCAAGATGTTTCCAAACGTTCTAGTCATGTATTGGGGAGAACTGAAAGGAAAACAAGATAGAGGAGGAAAGAGGTTCTCTTTTAGATGTTTGGAGTGACAGACAAGGGCAGGTGAAGACAAAGCAAGGCTGAACAGGGAGCAGGGAAGAGCAGGGAGAAGGAATTCTCTTCCTGGGAAATATCTGGGAGTGGTGAAGAGGAGAGGACCACACCAAAGCCAGCCCAGCATGAACAAGAGGAGGTTTTCCCTATTTAATATTTTATAGTAATGCTTTGCTGCAGCACTGCTCTTACACAAACATGCCCATGTAATCCTATTTAGCTTCTGTACCCACAGGAGCCTGAAGCTCACAACAGTTTTCTGGAATTTTCTGCAGTTTCTCAGTGGCTTTAATCACCAAGCACATGCCTGAACTATTGTCCCTCCAGAGCCAAACTGGTTTTGAGCTGGATCTGCTGCATTTCAGTCACTGCACTCTGGACCAGCCCTTAGAAACTCCCCTGTGCAGAGCATGAGGGACACATCAGGGCTCTCTGTCAACTCACACAGCTTTGCTCTCACAAGCTACTTCCTTGGACTAAGCCATGTCCTATGACTGTAACTAGATCTGTTGGAAGTCCTACAAATAGATCTGTTGAAATAGATCTGTTAAAAGTCCTACAAATGAAAGGAAAGCTTGGAGCTAATATCAAATCAAGTACTTTCATTGCCTTCCAAGTCCTTCAGCAACTGAAAGATAAGGAGAGTGACACCACCAGAGAGTGACACCTGCATACATCAGTAACATAGAAAATAAACCAAAATAAAAACGAACTAGGGGACTTTCAGCTTTACCTGTTTTTTTGGGGGCTTTTTTTGGTAATTTTTGGGGTTGGGGGGGGCTTGTTTGTTTGTTTTCTTTTTTAAACAGAAACTGTCAGGTTTTTTTTTTTCAAATTCATGACTTATTAAAAGTTTAAGATTTCAACGAAGCCTTTCATGTGAGAAACTTCTCAGGACTCAGCTCCTGGGGGTGTGCACTGCAGTTTGCTGACTGCTTTCATGTTCCAAGTATTTCTCAAGCTGGAACTCCTAGATTTCACTAAGAAACTTACAGGCTTTATTCTGGGAAAATTTGATCCTCTGAAGACATCTGGAAATACAAAATCTTCTCTGACTCAGAAATGTTGGTCCATTTATGATACCTCAGAATATTCTGAGAAAAATTTTCTTCATGTGAGCTCTCATACCATTTGAGCAGTTTAATTTCTGCCACAGAATCTATTAGTTCAGTAAAACTAATTACAAGCCTAAAATGAAAAATACCAAAGGCTTTAGAAGTCTTAAAATCCATGACATGAATTTATACTGAACTGAACAAAGCATATAAGCTCCTCAAAATTTGGCTAGTTACTAGTACTATGGAAGACTTACAAAACAAATATGTAGGAACAATTCTGAAAGTTTACTCCATGTTCACACCACCAAGAAAACAAGAACACCTCCAGAATAACTACAACCTTGAAAAGGCTGAAAAAAGTTAATAAATACCCCATTTAGAAATAAGTACCTACCAAAGAGCTCACAGAATGACCTTGTTTAAAAGGATACGATTAACCTTGCTCAGTACTAAAAGTTTTGCAAAACCAGACCCCAAAGATGTTTCTGATCTTGGGAAAGTCAGCAGTGTTTATTAAAAATGCTGTATTTTGGTATTGGCATAAAATGCATTGTTGGATTTGAAGTTGTTTTAAGGGAAATTCAGCTCATGGCACAGAGTCCAGGCTTAAAGAATTACTAATTCTCACGGGAAGGTCTTTTATGAGATAAACAGCCATTTGAATTTTTTTTTTTCCTGGCTGGAATACACACCCTCTGGTTTCCTTCGCTTTCCACTTCACATATGTAGTTTTGTTTGCTTTGGTGCTACATATAATGTGAATTTCCCAGAGTTTGCCTCCTAATGTAGTCAAGAGCATCAGCAGCCCAAGTAACAGAGAAGGCAGCTCACACACGCTTTACCACACTCTCAAAACCAAGCAAGAAAAAACACAACCCACAAAGTTGTGTGGTACATAACTTTGTTTTTAAGGCACCCTGAACTGCTCCTGCACCAGACAGTTTAATGGAAAGTTGTGGCAATCTGCCTGGCTCAGCTCTGCTATTCAGATTTTACCTGGCATCTTGTGAGTAGCTGACAAACCACGAAAGGCAGAGGTGCAGAGAGGGCACTGTCCTCCCCAGAGCCACAGCAGGTGTGGTACCTGTGTGCCCCTGACAGATGTCCCAGCCCTGCCTGTGAGCAGCAAGCCCATGCTTTCCTAAGAGGATCAAGTTTACTTCAGGGCTCATTTGGCAAGCCCTGAGAAAGCCTTGCTGTGTTTTGCAGAATCTCATGTTTTCGTGCTCCACGTTAAGAGAAACGATCTAGAAAGTGGCACTAACCACAGACCTTCAACAAGGTTTAGAAGCTGGCAGTCCATTGCACAGAGTCACTGCCATGCAAGGAGCAGTGCACAGCTCCCTCCTGCTCATTGCCACTGCAGCTCATCCCAGGCACAGCGAGAGAAAGGCGGCTGATCCTCATGGACCACGCTGCACACTGGAGTTTATGCCCATGAGCAAAAGCACACATAGCTGTGGCTTTTCCATCAGAAAACTATCAGTTTATTTGCTATGGAGAAACTTAAGGGATGAAGTAAGTTCAGTTTTGAAACAGGAAAAAGGAATGTCAAGACATAAATTAAAATCTGTATTACTGTCAATTACCCACCAGGAGAAAAATCCCTGAGGCTTCCCTTTGGTATTAATGTAACTATTAAAATATTCATTGTTCTTTTCATATACAGCATGTTTTCTTTTGTACTTTTCTTCAAAAGAGTCACTGAGATAATTACTTAATTACATAAGCAAGAACTTTAAATTCATAAGGGCTCTATTCTTGCAGTGTTAATGCGAGAGATAATCTCTACTCTTTTGTCATAATATGTCAGTATTTACTTATAAGCAGCTATTTTTAATCAATTAATCAAGTTATTTTAATCTGTCACATCATTGGCTTACACTGGTTAATAAAATTCCCCATCACAGATCAACTAGTCACAGAGCTCAAATGAGGAATCACAGCAACAAAACTTAATCCTTCTATATAGTCAGCAAAGCTAGAAATGTTATTAATGTAATCATAAGCAGAAAGTAAAATTTCCAGAAATGACTGCATTACAGTCACTCACTTGAAGAAATTCCATTTATTCAAACAGACTCAAAAAATGGTTGTAATCTTAAATGGGAAAAAAATTACATTTTCACCAGTAAAGCAGTTTTCAAAAAAATTAAATTTTAACATTGCTAAAATTTTGAACTTTTACCAGATAAAGGACTTTTCCTAATACTTATTCATGTAAGACCAATCCAATTAAATTTTTAAATAAAATCCAATTTACCACTATGTGATTGATTGGGTGTATGAAGTGCTTCAAAAGATGCACAGCAGGATGGCATAAAATGTGCACCATCTTTACTGCAACATTTAGCACAATAAAAACAAGTCTGCTTTCCCCTCCATATCTATCCCAAGTAATGGTTGTCTCAATCCAAACACCACACTGCAAACACCTCTGTCCCCCAGTGAGGTTCATCAGTATGCACCAGATTATTACCCTGTAAATCCAGCAAGCTCAGAAGGCATCACCAAACTGCAAGCCTGGTAATTGGATGTCTACTTAGAGGAGATTTGCTTCGTCCTAATATATCCTGGTAATGGGACAGAGAAAAGTCAAATAAAGGCAGGTTAGATCTTTGAATTGGGTAATAAGGTCCCTGGTTTTTACAGGCACACTCTAGGAGCTGTCTTCAGGACAGACACTGTGGCTGGATGGCAAAGATGGTACAATTACCAGTTGCAAACCATCTAACCTGAAAAGAGGGCTCTTTTCAGTTCATGAGTAATCACCTACAGACTTTTGCACCTGTGCAGAATCTTGGTGGCTACCAACACAACCAGGTCACACCTGATGGGCTCTTCCATCTCTCACCCTCAGTACAGGTTGTACTGAGCATAATTTACTTCTTAATTGCAGTTTGATTGCTACAGCACCAAGCCAGTACAGCTAGCACCAGGTTGCTGTTCCTGCCCTTGGAATGCTAACTGATGAGATGCAGACATTTCACTAACCAGCTTCAGTAACACTGTTAAATATCCTTATTTTCATATTTTATATATCTTGCTTTATTTAAAGTTGTACATCTGAGATAAAGGTAACTGCAAGGCAATAGCAGCTTCATTTAAAAGTGGGAGTGGTGATAAGGAAAAGCAAGTTCCTAGGAAAAGCTAGAGTGCCCAGAACAATGCTAACAGGTGCTAGGAAGGAATGACAAGGAAATTCAAGTATTATAAATGTAAATTATTTTTGAGGTGTCTAATGATACCTGTGGGAGATGTTTTTGATCATGCTCTCAGATCAAAAACATCTTTTTTAAGGCTGATCAACCCCTTTATCCCAAGGTAACAGAAACA
This sequence comes from Parus major, assembly GCF_001522545.3. NCBI lineage: Eukaryota > Metazoa > Chordata > Aves > Passeriformes > Paridae > Parus > Parus major. Next base: position 17,999,987 of record NC_031775.1, read on the forward strand.
CTTTGAGAGAAGAGAGGGGGAAAGGAAAAAAGCAAACCCTGAAGTGTTGTAACTCTGGCAAATATTCCACTGCCAAAAATAATACAGACTTAATTTTTCATCAACAAAAAGAGCACTATCTTCCCAAATCTCACCTTTTTTTTTTTTTTTTTTTTAAGAAAAAACTGCAAACCAGACAGAGATGGAATGACATATGAGCATTTAGATAAATGAAGCAGTAGAGGAGATTTAGTGGTGGAACTCACTGGCAACAAAAGACTGCAAATAAAAACAGAAACAAACCAAACCAATCAGGGGAAAATATTTGAATGGACCTTATTTGCAAAATCAGGCCTTGAGTCATGGATCCCTATCCATGGGAACACAGGCAGTGCTGGAATGCTGTCTTGCATAGAGGTGTTCTTCAAAATGTGTTGTGCAAAAGCAGCCCTTTTCAGGTCTTCCACCCTTACTTCCAGAGGTGGCAGTGCAAACAGCATTTCCCAGTGACACTACTGACCTGGCAGCAAAGTCACCAAATTACTTCCCTGTACAGAGAAGAAGGGAAGGAAGATAAAATGTAGATGTGGACAGGCTTAAAAAATTGGCAAGTGAGGATGAATAGATTAGACAATAACAGAATATGTTCTCTGCTCCATTAAAGCACACCAATCCACAGATGATTATTTCAAGCTGAAATATTCAAATAGCAGTTGGAAGCCATGGTAATATCTTGACTTTAGTATCAGATACTGATTAAATTTCAGTAATATTGCACTATTTAGAAAGACTGCAAGATCTAACAATCCAAAGAGACAATGCTTCAATTCTTCTCACCCTAGCAGTCCAAGGGCAACTGATTTTATCATGGGAGGGAGGAATGTGACTATATGCCCTGAGGGAATGGTCCAAAATAGCACAGAATATTTCTTTCAGAATCACATGGGCTGGAGAGGAACAGAAGTTAGGATATTTTAGCTTAAATGGATAACTGCAAATTAGTGAACTGAATTTAATGTAGTTTAATGTGCTGTTTGGGCTCCAAAGATAAAGCCACCACAGACTGGTGCAGCTTTGTATGTATCCTGTATTTTTGATCTCCCCAGGATAGAAGTCAGACACAAACATACCTATGTGTTGATTTTTCTTATTCAAACAGTGGCACAATATTGGAGCAGAATGCCAAATTGGATTATAATTTCTTTCAGTATCAATAGCAGCTTCTGAAAACCAAATTACCGTTCTAACTCTCTAACAGAGCTGCCCTTAGTGTGTGCCTTGCTGCTGCAATGGTACATTCTGCTGGCAACACACTGCCACATCATTACTAAGCATGTAATTTGAAGCCATTACAGTTCATCAAGCATTGTATCGAAACATTATTAACACCTGAACGGGTAAATCGTTATCACCAAGGCTTCTCTAGTTCACCTAACTCAAGGTCTGCTTATGCAGGGCTGGCAGTCACACATTTCATTTTAATGACCATTTAGGGTGGATAATAACAATGGACTGAGGGGACAAGCACACCAGCTGAATTTGCAGGTATTCAGGAGGATTCTCCTCTTTCCAGGATTCATCTTTCCTCTCAAAATGCTTGTACCTAATGATAAGAAAAACATTCTATCTTTCATCAGGCCTTAGAGAAAATCCTTTTTTGAGTGCTCATGGAAAGCCTTAAAAATCGTGTTCTCCTCTTAAGAGTAAGGCTTCTGCTGTGTACTCTATTTTAAAACACTGCATTCTTGAAAATGTTTGCTTCTTGTTACAATATTCCAGATTCAGTGAACTACCAGGCCTCATCCTTTTATACCACAGAACTGCTCAGAAGGAGACATAAAGCAGTGAAAATCTGGTACATAAAGTGTTCTATTTGTAACTGATGGGATGTTATTTAATTACTAGAAATATAAGAGAATTATGATTAAATTAGAATATTCTTCAGGGTGGGAATACCATATCATAGGGGAGATCATGTTTTACATCACAATAAATCAGGATGTATTCTGTCATTTTGAATTAAAATTGATAGGCTTTTTATTAACTCCTGTATCTCTCATAGCTCCAAGAGAGATATTGCTGGTGTATCAACCTAGAAGTTTTATTAAAGGTGAAAGTGTGTGAATATTATAAATCTCATTTTTATTTCCAAAACATAATCAACTCGTTCCCCTGCTAAAAAATTAATTGGAGAACTACATGTAGAGAAAAGAGATTATATTGATGAAAAACAGATTCTTCCTTTATATCCTATCAATGTACACAGTAGCTCTGTTTCAATACATTTCAGTCAGCAACAAACTCCTCTCTAAATTATTTTCACAAAGTTCCATTAAATTTTTTTTTGTATTTTAAGGGAAGTGGAGAGAAAGCCCTCCATAGATGAGGCACAACTTCCTCCTTGCAAAATTGTGAAAGGCAAGATAAGCCACTATTATTCCATCTCTGACTTCACTATTCCAATTCTTTTCTGTCTCCTGAGCAATCACAGTCCTGATCTACTGATCAGGAAGGGGTTTAGTGCACAATTATTTGCTTTGGCCTACATCCTTGGGCACAGTGTCTCCATTCTCACATTAATGTACGTTAGGATTTCACTGCAGAAGAGAGAATAGAAAAAACATAGAGCAATCTAGATGGTTAATGACTTCTCCTTAATATGCAGGCTATGTATCTCTAGTGGCAAACACTGATAATTCACTTAGGAGAAGTGTGACAAGATGTAGGATGATTTAAGTCCAATACAACAATACAAATTGTCCTTGCTGTTAATCATCCAGCATCTTAATTCCTTACCCATCCTCACACCGGTATTTCAGCAGCTCAGTGAGATTGGCTGCAGGCAACCAGCATTTGCAGTCATCCCAAATATCCTTCCCACTGCTACAAATCTGTCTAAACACCCTCAACAAGAGATGTGCCTCCTTTTATTAAAATATTTCAGTATTTCATTGATCTGATGTTTTAGATCGTGAGTAACAAAACCATGACAGACCAGAATACCACGAAAGCAAACTCCACAGCAGGTTTTTCTGCCTGGTCTTTCAAGAAAAGTGCTCACAGCAAATCTAGCTTTCAACACACCACTGACCATCCTTCATTTTGAAGTGTTAACTGAACAGATTTTTCAAAAATGAACACAGATTATCACTAATATCAAAAGACCCTCCACAGTATAATTACAACCGCTATAGGTGTAAAAACAGCCTGCCACTCTAAATTCAGACCAGACTCCCTCCTTTTCACAGGAGCTTCACTTAGTACAAAAAAATAACCAAACATCTATTTTGAAAAACCACTTTGAGTCTCTTCAAGGAGCAAAGAAAATGCAGAAATTTCTGAAAACTTAGTTTTTTAAAACATTCTTTTCTATGACACGTGAGATGAAAGAAACCATGTTCACCAAACACTTTTTAAATCCTTGCCCTTGAACATACGAAGAGTCAGTACCATGAAAATTATTCCACAGTCACAATCCAAACTAAAATTCTCTACTGCTGTGATGAAGCTACTGCCTTTGTCAGCTTGCTGTGGTGAAATTTGGTTCAATTTCTAATGAAGGTCATTGTCTACTGGCAGGACTTCACACAGCAATGTGCATGGGACTTCCCCCAAGACGTGCACAGCATCCTACTGAAAAATCAAAGCTCAGACCTGCTGGATTGAGATCTTCCATCTCAAATCTCAGCAACATAAACAAGTCCATGTAGGAATGCATGCAATTGAATATTGTTCCTGAATAAATACATATTATTTGACTTCCAGTACCACAAACCTTATATCTTTTATGAGGTAGAAAGTTATAAAAAGAGACATCTCTCATGTCTAAGCAAAGAGGAAATACTCAAAGATTGGCATAGTATATTGATAGGATTATTTTCTCCTGAGATTATTTTTTGAAATTCATCCGGCCTACAGCACAGTGCCTTCAAAGTTCTCCACTTCTTTTTAGAACATCATCCATTCTAAAGCATGTTTGCCCTGTAACCTGATATGTGCCCTCAAGCTAAAGAGTCAGAAAGTATTTCATCTAAAATATTATTCTCAGTCACTTTTTCCTGCCAAATTGCACAATGTCTGGCTTTAGCATGACTCACATACCCAGCACTCTGCAGTCTGGGTTGTACTGTTGCTGCTAAGACAATTACAGAGCTGCAATATTTTGGATGGAACCATGCTAAGGTCAGGAAAGCAAACTTCTCTAGTGTTACCCACTAGAAAACACTTGTAAATAGCCCAAAGATTTTTCTAAGACAGTAGATGAGAAAGGAAAGCATTTTCCTGCTCCAAGCATCACCTCTCAATATTGCAAAACAATTTGCTTTTTCTCAGACTCCACTATAGTATAGGGAATTGGACAAATCAGGGAGATTAGGACATTAGAAATCTGAATAGAAAGATTTGTGTAATGTTAAATACTGATTTAAATGGCATAATTTAAACAGCCTAGTCAAAAAGAAGCTAAAAAAATCAATCAACTGGATAGCAAAACTTATTAATCAGCTATTGTTATTAAACCAATGGTGGATCACAAAAGGCTTTGGCATCTATGATTGTTTTTTTGTTTCTCCCCCATCCCATGGTGGGAAAACAACTTATCTCAGTGACATGACATTAATTCCTCTGGTTCAATTTAGGCTTCACTATGTCTGTCCAAACACTGGCTCTGCAGCACCTTTTGAATGGTTTTCAAATTCCCTGCTCTGGTTTAATAGGACTCATTAATTCTCACTGGTTTAATAGAAATCATTATGATCATCGGAGACCATAGAAACCCTTCTGATAACAGCTGCACTGAAAGAAATGGGACAAGTTTTGAAGTTACAGAGAAATGTTGGAAGAGGAGATGAAAGTGACAATTGGTTTGGCCTTGTCCCTTGTGGCCAACACATTTATACAGCAATTGGCAGTAGCCTGGCTGCATGAGTGTTGGTTTTTGAGTTATGGGGAGGGTTCAAGGGTTTTTTTCCAAAACATTCCCTTATGTCATCCTGAAAGGAAATTTAATTATATATTGAAGGACAAACAATATCATCTGTTTAGTTTCCCTGAACTACCATCCTATATATTTGCAAGTAATAAAGAGATTTATAGCTTCTTAATTTGAAGAATTTAGGATGGAGGAGATCTAATCTCTCCACATAGAAATAAGGGAGAGTGTTTGGACATATGTCATCTGAGGACCAAAACTTGTCTGAAAATTCTCAGGCTGAGGTACTGCTACCCTCAGATTCCACACATAAAACCAGAGAGCCACAACTGGCTTACATAAAGATGATGAAGGCAATAATCATTAATAAATAAATGACAATGCACCAATAAATCTGAATATAAAATGAAAATTAATATGAAAACTTAGACTAGCATGTTTTGTTAGAAAGGTAGGGATATCTAAGAAATACTTAAGAGCTAAATTGCAAAGTCATTATTTACAAGAAAGACAATGAATTCTCCTTTTCCATCCAATGCCTGAACCAAGAAAACCCAGTTTCACTAGGGCATATCCTCAGCTGCAGTAAGTTAAAACAGCTAGGGGAGCATAGACAAGGATTCAAAATAATTTTAATTTTTCCCATCTTGAGAATTCTGAATACTCAAAACTCATCCCTCTGTACCCATTACTAAAAGGCTTCCCACCAGTGCTCTTTGGAGCATGCATAGCACTAACATTTAATTCCTAAAGTTCTTCCAGCCCATTCTGCAAAGGAAGCAGGAGCGTGAGGGGCTTTCTTGAGTCCTGAGGTCTCTGAAAGAGCTTTCAGTCACCCAAGGAAGCAAAACTGGTCTAAGTGAATGCCAAGAGCACCCTGATGGGGCTGATAGAGCATAAAGGATCAATCCCTGACTGGGAAAGAAGAAGATCTGCACAAAGAGCATCTAAACCCAGGCAAACATGACTTAACATTCTGAGGCCAAAGCACTGAGGTCTGCAGACAGCCAAGTGGAGCTCCTGAGGGCCACAGAGAAAGCTGTAAATGCACACACCTGCAAGTCTCCTCTGCCTCTGCAGCAGAAGAACTTTCCACCAAGCCCTCCTCTCAGGGCTTAGTGGAAAAGGACACTGCTTCTGAATAAACAGCAACTCTTCCTCTTCTTAATTGCTGACATTTGTTAGCATGGTTACAAGAGTTATATTTGACCACAGGGTTTTAAATGGCTACGATTTTTCATTTGAAAAATAGCGCAGTAATGCTTCCCAAGAGCTGCAAAAAATAGAGCTCAAATTTTAAAGGAAAGTCAACTTCATGGATTTCTTGAGTATTTCCCTCACACGACAATTACAGCAAAGCAGAAAGCTGCTTGCGTCTTTAAGCAAACTGCTGCGGGGGAGGAAGGGAAGAGGAAATCATGTAAACACTCTTTAAATGTTAATTCCAGAGTTTAATTGTAGCTCACTGCAAGCCTATTAAACCCTGACTAAGTGCACCTGACAGACTGACAACAGCATAATGCTAATGCATGCCAGTGAAGAGCAGTAATTAGCTTCTTTAAAGGGGTGAGATTTGGGGGAAACTGCTCACAGAACAAAAGAAAACGGGGGGAGGGAGAAGGGAAGGAACGAGTTGTTCTTACACCTTTCTGTGTCTTATGTAAATCCCTGCAGAACTCGGGCTCCTCTCAGAACTCTGAAAGCTTCTGAAATGGCAAGAAGATCTCCAAACTGCTGGGAACAAGACAAGGGCTATTTAGTTTCTATATAATGATTTTTTTGCATGGACTGTGTGAAGAAGCTAAGGTAACAGTGAAAGTGATGTTAAAAAATGCTCAGAAAGAGGGTAACTGGCTAATGTGACATTTCTACCAACTCCAGAGCTCTGGAAACTTACTTTTAATCTTCTAAGGGGTAGTCTTTCTTTCTTGCTAGCTCTCCTGCCTAAATATCAAGACAGAACTCCTTCAGCAGAATGGGTTCATGTCAATCAATTAATATCTCATTTTAGGTCATCTCCTTTCTTTAAGTAGTTGCAATACATTTAATTGGACATCCAACTTAAAAGCCAGTAACTGTGCTTTACAGTACAAGCTGATTTGTTTAATTCTAACCAAAGATCAGAGATTTTCTCCAAGAAAAAGCTCCAAAGGCTTAGAGTACCCAAAATTTAGAGGGTTAAGTGTAGGTTTTCAAAGCTATGCAGAAGTATTTATCTCTTGTTACCTGTACATTGCATCCAGCTTACTGTAACATTGAAAACATGGCAAATTCTAGAAAGAGCCTGAGCTAATCTTGCTAAATTTTACATTTTATTAAAACCTTTCACTCTGTGTTTTTATTTCAAAACATGAATGGAGAATTTCATATTAGATGTATGTTATTTCTTTCAGACTGGCCATTGCTGCCTCCTTCCTATTGAATACACTCTCAGGATGTTTAATAACTAACAAAAAGTCCTATAAAAATTCACACCACTTCCAAAATTCCAAATACAAGAAGTATTCCTGGCCCTGAGACAGTTTAAGGCCACAACAATTCTTTCTCAAATCAGTATGTGAATGGTCTAATAAAGGCATCGTCCTATTTTGACAAAAAGCTGTGTCAGAAATCTGTGACAGTGAGGAAATTCCAGAAAGTCAACAAGCTGAGACCAATGAGAACATAACTAATCTTCCATTTACAGCAAACATTTCATTAAGACCCAGGAGAACATTTATGAAAAGCAGTTCCAGTATCTTAAACCACAATATTCCCAAACCTGATTCCCCACTGCAGGAACATTTTTGTGCATTTGCTTCCTTATTAAACTACCTTAGTGGAATAAACTTAAACCATATTTAAACTAAAGAAATTAGACCCCATGAACATTCCTGCTTTTATTAACCTTGCTCTGAATTCTTGCACATATTAAAGCAAACTGCCAATAAAACTTGAGTATCTCAAGCTACCTCTCTTCTAGACCATTGTCTTTTCCCTGGCACTGAGGTTCAGAAGCAGAATGAAAGCAATTAGCTTGCATTTCCTTGGAAGAAATTTTGTGCACCTGGTGGGAGACCTGTCTCTTAAATGGCTGCCCCAGGAAAGGGGGCAAGTCCAAGAATTAAAGTGCCTCAGTAGCAATAACTGCACAAGCTGTTCCATTGGCTCTGTGCTTGCTCTTTGTTAGATACAGCCTTGCAAAAGAGCAGAAAGCAGCAGAACCCTAAGAGGTTAAAAATAGTAAGGAAATAAAGATCTAGATTGCATTCTACAAGAGGGGATAGTGAAAGCTCTTGAAGAGTGTTTTCTGTTTGTTTTTTTTTTTTTCAATATCCCACTCCCTGCTTCAATTTTTTTTAATTCACTGTAGGATACAAATGCTGCACTGGAGCATCACTTTCTTAATTTGAGAATTCTTATACCAGATAATACATTTATAGTTTGCTATGAGATGCGCTGAACACTGGAAGATGCTGAGATTTGGTGGATCCATATGCCTCTCTCTCTCTGATTGGTGGTAAAGCACATCTATAAGCAGGAATCAGAAGACTTCTGTTGTTGTAAGGAAATTTCCTCTAAAACGGCTCTTTTTACTGTTGGACTCATTTTGTGTCTTTAATGACACACTAAAAATTGGAAACTTTTGTTCCCAGCTGCCTCTGTCCCTGAATCTGTATCTCTTCCACCACCTCAAATGAGTGTATTCAATAAGATATTCACCTCAGATAGCTTGCAGGGGGCTGTGGTAATTCATTTGATCATGCCAACTTCCTTGCTGTGTTACCATGTGTCCATGGCAGAGCAGCCACTTTGCAGGCCTGGGGTTTCTCTCGCAGTTACCACTTGAGCCACGTGGCAAATTGGCAGAAAGAGACATTTAGACTTAGGAGAATCTCCCAGTGTCAGGTGCTCTTTGGCACTGGTCACCTTCCTAACAAAAGTGTGTTTAGCTGTCCTGGGGAACTGACAGGCTCCCTAGAAACAGGTAGAGGAATTAATTTCAAGTGGGATGGGAAGGCTGCACACTGCTCCTTTTGTCCCTTGCTATTATTCCTAGGCATGATTGCCATAATCCTCTCCAGATAGCAGTGTTCAGTGCTCCATCCAAAGAGCCAGCAACCAGCTTCTATTTGTCACAGCTAGAGGCTCTGATCAGCAGGGGCACCTGATAGATCCAAATGGGATCTCTGCAGTAAATCACAGATCACTGCACTAGACACAGCCATCCTGCCAGATTTGTGAACATAACTCCTGATCAAGTCAGCTGACTTTCACCCACCATGTGCTGTACTCTCACTCAAAGCACCAAGCTGAGAAGTCTCACAATCTCTCATTTTCTGTTTTATTTTCCCCTGACACCTGGGAGGACAGCCAGAGAAATCTAGCCAAATTACTAGAACTGTACAGGAATAGCACTGAGGAGTACTGCAGTTCTCCAAAACATGTCTAAGGACAACATGTTACAGTTTTCTGAGCATGAAGAACTTAGGAAGCTTTGTCTTTTCTCTTCCTCTTGAAGAATTTTCCCATTTCCTTTTAAATAGCATCACCCTTTTAAATAAGCTGTGACTTCTAGCCTTAATATTGTAATGAGACAAATCTCTTGCCAGGTTTTCCTATGTACACCACATATTTATTCAACTTTGTGCTTTAGAGACCAAGGAAGAATGCCATTAACAAGAAAAAATGCACCAATCTGAAAATGAAGGCTATTATCCTTTTTAAGTATGAGATTTGATTTCTGATATCACAAAGTGTGATATCCTCTGGGGACAACAGACAAGGTGGTTGATGAGAACATAGTCAGTTTAGGGAAAAATGTCTTCTAGAAATTTTTTAATGAGCTCTGCCTTTTTAAAAATATCTTTATAATGCTCTGGTGCAATTTGCAGACAATACTAAATCAGAAAGAGTTGTGAATATCAGTCAGAGCTGAGAAATGCTGGTGACAGAGCCAGAGGCACTAGTGGGCAGAAAATGACAGCATGAGTTTGAATTTATAAAAGTGCTCATAAAAAACACCTAGGGACATAGAAATCAACGTGTGGCTGGCTATTCACTGAGTAGAAGAAATCTAGAAAATACAACAAAAGAGAAGTGTGGGTGATAGAAACTCCCACATTGCAGAAATACCAAGAAACAACACAGGATTAGTGCAGTTGCAGACTAAAATCCATGAGGACAATGCATTGCAGAAATTATAATTGTCTGACCTTTGGCTGGTTTTTGGCATGAACACACTACAAAGAATTAATTCAGTGCAGGAAATAATGTTAGCTGTAAGACTGACAAATTGCAGTGCGTTAAGAAAAGACCAGCAGAACAGATTAGGGCATGGAAGAAATGATTTATGACGGAAAATTTATATAATTAAATATTTATCAACCTGGGTAGCTGAAAATGGAGGCAGGATGGGAAGACATAACAGTCTGAAAGGGTATTAACAATGAAAAGAGAAGATGAGTTACACACTCCCATGTCTGCAGTATGCTGGCATGTGGGATTGGGTTCTAGGATGTTTTAAATGCTGAGCCCTAGGCTGTTACTTAGTGAGGCAAAGAATCCCTCATTCCTTGAACTCACACCATTTTTTCCCCCCATCTCATTCCTCAAACACATTCTGTCCCTAGTTATTTTACTCTCCCTCAACTCCTTTGCTCCCCAGTTCCCCAAGCCTGACACCATCTCTATGGTCTGGGATGGGGTGGAGGATTAGACCCTTCTCACTCAAATTTTGTTCTGTTGAAACTGCAGAGCAAACTTCTGTAACTTCAGTCTTGTCCAGATGGGATAAGTCCCTCCATAACCAAATGAAAGAAGGACATGAACATTTTCCTGTCTCCAAAAGATGACCCAGCAGAGCCCACCTGTAGATGGGGGAAGGCAGCTGTGCCCCGTGTCAGGTGAAAGCCCTGTGACAGGATGATTTACAGCAGATTATTCAGTGTTGTGGACGCAAATTATTGGCCCCAGCAGGCAGTGCAAATATGACACAACTACATACTTCTACCTCCTCTGATAAACCTTTAACCAACTGATGGAGAAACTAGGAAAGTTAACCATGCCATGAAACCTTCACCAGGTACATCATTAAACATACCAAGGCTGCTCGAATTGGATATTTCTGATAGTACACTCCAATATTTCAAATTTTCAATCATTCCTACACTTAGTACTTTTCTGTGGTGATTCAGATGTATGTTCTCAAGGTATGAGATATATGGCAATAACTTTCTAGGCTTCAGCTGAGAATCCCCTGCATTTACACATATATCTTGGAGGTGTCCTAAAAGAATTAGGTTTATTGAAGAATCTATCCAGGCCTGATAATATTTGCTCAAGATTTACAAAAATTTCTGGGAAACTTATATTCAGTGTCTGAGAAAATTGATGAGTGATGATGCTATCTTGAGAAGGAGATTTATTTTATATATAAGAATTACAAAAATCCTTGCACAACCCCAAGAATTCTTATAACGTTTACAATTGCAAGTAACAAGGCTTCTAAAAATGTATAAAGTACTTTTGATTGTCTTGCTCACCACATATAGGATAAATAATGCCCTAGATTGTCATTTCCATTTCTCAAAGGCTCCCCACAGACATATTCCTTGGCCATCTGTTCTCTGGACCTGCAGTAAATGGATGTCTGCATTTCAGCCCCACCTGCTGGGACAGACAGCTACCCATGGCTCCATGGCACTGTACTTGCCTCCCAAGAAGGGCATTTCCCAGGGAATTAATGACTGGGAACTGTCAGACAAAGCTATAAAATTATGAATACCAAGAAAGCAAGTGGGAAATTAGTATTTACTACTTCCCATCATACATGACACACAGGCAAATCAGTGTTATTGTGAGGCAGCTTGCTAAAACAAGCTAAGGAATGTACAAAACACGAATGCTTTGAAGCTCCTTATTCAGATAGCACCAAGACCCAAAACACACAGTGATCAAAAATGGAAAGAGAATAACTAATGGAGAACACATCCAACAACATCCATAAAAAATTATTCATGTGCAGCTTCTGAGTTGAGATATCCCAAAAGTACTTCCCAGGAGGAAGAAAAAATATCCCAAAGACAGGTTTTCATAGACATGTAATGTTTCTTACCTTCACGGGTTGCTGAACAAGGAGAACTTTTAATCAAACCCAGGATCCCAGCAATTATATTTTGTTTTCAAAATTCCATACTTCAGAATGAAATACTTTAACTATCACTCCATCACCTCTCTAAAAAAACCTTCCTCTATCCTAGGAGTTAAAGTGCTCTACCGTACAAGTACAGAATCACCAAACAGAACCACTCTATTTAGCCTATTTTTGAACCGTTTTACTGATAGTATTTGACTGATTTACTCCCTTTTCAAGCATAACACCAAGGAGCTCTTTCTTAGTCACACAGGCCACATTAATTACAATGTCTTCACCTGGATTCACAGCTGAATACAATTCAGAACTACATCACTATTCCCATACCTTCTCTACCTCTTGTTTCTCAGATTTTGAGCGTGTCTTAGTCCACTTTTGATGCACCACTTCCCTCTTTCCTTTAGCACATGAACCCTTTCCACATTTAAGAATTTTTCTTTTGTTTAAGTTGAATACCTTGAAATTACCCATTCCCAAGTTCAATCACCTTCTCCTTTATGCTTTCACCCTGCTGTTCCTTATGCTTTAAAGAAATTTGGCCACCAGACAAATCAGACTACTGAGGCTAAGAAGTGAAAAGAATATTAATTTGGCAGAAAATACCATCCTGTAAATATAGTTGTCACTTGATAAAAATCATCTGGGAAAAAAAAAAAGCTGAAAACACCTTATTTTTTTTCTAACAATACAAAGATTAATCCAAAGGATGATACCTACTGCAATTTATGAATTAGTATTATGTCAATCTACAGTCAGGAATTACTTTTGAAGAATACAATTTTTATTAATTATCTTTTCAAAAATACTGTACATGTACTAATTATTAATTACTATGCATTACTATGCTATATTAAAATGACAACACAATCTCTTCAAAACAAAGGTCAAATTCTGTTTCTTGCCTACTATTAAAATTATATTTTGCTTCACATACAGAGCTGTAAGAAAAAATCCTAAATTATGTGTTCCCATTAGCTGCAGATGCTGATAGATTAGCACCATCAAAACAAGAAATAAAGATGTCAGTGTTGCTAGACAACCACTTCTCTTTTTAACCCTACCAATGATGCAAGCTGTAAGAGCAGAGAGAAAAATTTGCTGTCATGCTTTAGGAACCTCTGCAGTTGTATTTATGGTGAGACTATCTCTTCTACTTTTTAAAAATATAAAAACAAATATTCGTGGTCAGCTTAAGTGACACCTCAGATTTGGCACTTCCCAATAAAAACATTATAAGTAAGGTTTCTGTGCTACAACAAATTTATTATAGTATTAAATTGATGCAATACCAGTTAAAAAGTATGGGGCTTAAAAGTCAGTTTAAATCTATTTTTATTAAAACATATGGATGGGACTTGAAAACATGTATCCTTCCTGTGCTATTTCTGGTTATCTAGCTGATAGTAAACTACTGATTTTGCTAGAAGCCTCTCTTAGTAGATAAGAAAGTATGATGGATTCATAGGTAAACAGAAATCCTGATGCTCCCCTAGGTCATCATATCTATTTCTAGATCCCCTAATAAAAAAACCCTTTAATGGAGAAAGCAAATATTCAAGAGCCAAGGAATGTTAAAATCCCATTATAATAATTCTTTTAACTCATCCCTGCTTGGGCAAAATTGCTACTGGTGATCATTTAAACAGTGGTAAATATGTTGAGTAAACAGAGGGTCAGCCTTAGAGAGAATGTTATGTGTGATATATTACCACAGAAGATTCAAGTGCAGGTATTCTTGGTCTGTAGTTTAGCTTTTTGTACATCACTAAAAATTGTCAAGAATTTTCCTTTTTGCTCCTTTTTGTTTCTATCAGCAGAGACATGTTCAAAAAAGGTGTCCTAGATCACTAAACTTGTTTCCCTACTCCTCTTCCAGATTTACATTGATCAATAACAATAGGTATTGAAAAAAAAAAATGTACAAACACTCCTTCTCTCCCACGTGGACACACAGTAAAAATAATTATTTAGGTAACTCAAATGCTAATGTGGCCCAAGTTCTAAAAACAGAATAAGCAAAGCATTCAAAATCAAGTGATGCAGCAAATGTGTTACCAAGCTTGAAATTCTGTATTTCAGGCATTTGTGATGGGAACAGATGTTTTCGACCTTTGAGTAAATGTGAGGGCAGAGAGAATTGCCAAAAATTGGCAATTTAAGTGATCATAGGGAAATACTATTCAAATCCCCCATTACTATTGCTGGTTGGAACAATCTAGTTAGAAGGAGGCACAGAAGGATGATGAGCTCAGTTTCAGAGGAGGTTCTGATGCCTCAGATGAGCCCAGCACCCAGCCATGCTCAGGTAAATTACACAGAACCCACACTTTGGCTTTTTCAGCTGCATCACAGAGAGACTCAGAGCAGTACTGAAAAAATGGAAGAAGTTCCATTGGTTTCCTCACACCCCAGCATTTGGGGTCAGTGCAGTGCACATTCCAGAGTTTCCAAAAGGGAAGATGAAATGCAGTGCTACGTGGAGCCTATGAAAAACTTTAAACTCTGTGCTTGTGTTTTGTCTTGCACATATTTTTTTCCCAGTTTCATTTTTGCATTGAGATTGGGTTAATTTGGTGCAGGCCAAGTTGTTAAAGCAAGATTTTATCATCTTGCTGCTCATCCATCTCATGAAAATACTGAACATTTACCTCTCCTGCTGCAGTATGTGAAATGACCTCAATAAACAGTTTAGAAAAAACAGATAAAAGTACATTTTTGTCTTGAAACTGGCCAAGAAAAATCAATTCTGCATAGATCATGTTTATTAGACACAGGGAAACTGATAGCCTGTGGGTTTAATCTATGAAATTATACACACTCAAACATTCATCTCAGACAGTGAAACAACCCAGCCAGGGTTCACAGTGACATTTTAAAGTTCTGTGTTCATATCTTCTTCCATAATATCAATGAAAAAAAGAAGTTTTCAAATTATAATCCAAAAACCTATCAGTTTTATTGCAGTTTCCAGCCCATATTCCAGAGCTGTGGAAGCTTTTTCACAAGATCAACTAGCTGGGTTTCACCTTCTTTAGTGAAGAACTACATGTTCAGTCCTAATGAGTATAAAAAGATTCAAAAATTTCATCCAGCTGAGACAGGCATACTAAAAAAAGAGGTAATCAGAATTTTCTAATAAAATAGTTCATCTATTAAATTACCAGGGTTATTTTTCCTTGTGGAAATAGAAGTGAAATTTTTATTTCTCAGCACATAATTCTGAGATGCCTGTTCTCCACCTATATTTTGGTTCTGTGAGGTCACTGCAAGCATTGCCAACATCTTTAATAAAAGAAGGTTGTCACATTTCATGTGTAAACTGATGTAATAGTGATAGCTAATAAGGGTCATTTATTCAACTGCATGACTGGAAAAATGAACATTATGGTCTGTAGAAGGCTTAATCTCCTAAACATCATATACAATTTTCTCACATATAAATTGTCCTTTCAGTTTCAAGAAAAGATTTAGATGCTGATTACTCACCTCAATATTTTTCTTAAATCACAAAGCAAAAATCATTACAGAACACAAATTCCCAAATAACAGGAAGATTTAATGCAGTTTACATATATATATGTATCTTTTTTAAACATCATGTGTTCATAAAACTGATTTTGAAACAAAATGAAATTGATAAATAACTACACCAAAACTATTGTTATTTGCTGATATTATTAAAAATAAATCAAGTATTCAGATATTTGAAAAGAAGCAGACACCAAAAGAGAAATAATGTAATGGGGATTCTTGAAACCTCTGATTCAAACAGGGAAAGAATATTGAAACAGAAAAAAAATAAATTACAAAAACCTCCCAGCCAAACTTGCTAATCAGTTAATTGAGAAATACTCACAGGAAACAAATTATTCCTTCTAATCAAACATCATTTGCAGAAGAAATGAAATCACATTTAACTGAAAAATGGCACAAAACCTGGTGAACAAAAAGATAAATTTGAGATAATTGAAAAGATAACTGCAAAGTCAGGGAACAGAACACGGATTTGAGGTCTAATCAGTTCCTTGGATGTTTTGAAGCATGGAAGAGTTAGTTCAACAAATTAACATGCTAAGGGGGACACATGGAGACTAAGACTGGTAAATTTTATATCAATGTATTTTAAAGTTTCACATATTTTAAATTCATGCAGGTCCTATTTGGAAGAATAGGAATTTTTATTGCACAGGAAAATATGACCATATTCCCCCTTTTTCTTTAGAAAGCCTGTGTCTTTGAAGTCTCAAATGCTGATATTGTAAAATAAATATTAATGACATGTTTCATTTACAAAACAAATTTTCTTTTAAGTAAAGAGATTAAAACTTTCATTGTATGCTGAAGAAATATTAGCTAGTTGGGGAATAAAAAAATAATAATGATCAAAAAACCAACCAACCAACCAAAACCGCAAAAAGAAAGAAAAAGGACTCAACCAACACCTCAAACCCAGTTTGTTTGGGCTTTTTGAGAAAGCCTTGAATCAAAGAACCTCTCCTGATTTATAGTTTCTAACTTCAAAGCCTCTCCTAATATACACTTTCTACCCAGAAACTGTGAAATAACTTTTAGTGCAGATGGACTGAATCTGGAATTCAATGTAACAAAGTATCAAAGAAAAGCAATGAAAAGGAAAAGCAATAAAATTTCCAAAAGCCTACACTGAAAGAGATTACCCAAGCAAGATGATTAATTAACTCCTTTTATTAAGTAAATTTACTTAATAAAGTAAACTGTTCACAGCTACCTCTGTCCTGTTCCCATGGGATGCTGATTCCTGTGCACAGAACGAGCCCAAACAGGACACAGATATTTTTGGTGGCAGAATTAAATAAACAAATTAGTAAAGGTTTCTTAGCAGCCATGTGCTTTGTCTGTGGCTAATAAAAGATGGTTTGGGTCAAGTGGTTCCCTGGGTGTAGCTCTTCCTATACATCTGTTCTCCTGAGCATCTGCTGTCCATTCCCTGCAAATAAAAGGCCTACTGACAACAGATCTTATCTTGGATATCTTGGATAGCAGTATCTTTTCAACGATAAACCAGACAGATTAATAGCTCTTATTTCTGGGCTATGTGCAAAATTATAAATATTACAAATCTAGCTCATGGAGCTGTTGGAGCGAGTCCAGGTGAGGCCGCAAAGCTGGTCAGAGGCTGGAGCACTTCTCCTGTGAATTCAGGCTGACAGATTTGGGTTGGTCAGCATGGAGAAAAGGAGGCTCCAAGGAGACCTTATTGCAGCCTTCCAATACTTTAGAGTTTATTATTAAGCTTGTTATTATTACTTACATTTGTAACATTGCATTACTTGGAGAAAAAGAGGGAGAGGGACTTTTTATGTGTGCAGATGGTGACAGGGCAAGGGGGAATGGTTTAAAACTGAAAGATTGGGGATTTAGATTCAAGTAAGGAAGAAATTCGTTATTCATATGGTGATGGGGCACTGATGAGGCCCCAACCCTGGAAGGGCTCAATTCCAGGCTGGGTGGGAGTCTGAGAGTAACCTGACCCAGTGGAAGGTGTCCCTGCCCATGGCTGGGGGGCTGGAAGTCAATAATAACTTTAAGGTCCCTTCCAACCCAAAACATTCTATGATTCTACCATTCTATGGTCTGGAAAGAGCTCCAGGCTGGCCAGACAGAAGGACTCCTCAAGTAGTTCCCAAAGCTGGATGGAAGTCCAAAGTTACTCAGCTTTAGTTATTGCTTCTTCCTAACCAGAACAGTGGGAGGAAATGGGAAATACACACCTCCACTGCAAGCCTTGGATTAAGAATAGCTCCACATAACACTAATGTTATGATTATTTTTCCACTACTTGAACTCTTTAGGAAAGAAAATCTGTTGTTGCAGAAATAGCAGACAGATGTTTGGGTTAAACTCCTAAGACACCGAGGTTCATATAAGTTATCAGCATTTAATTTTACCCTTTATTTTTCTGATCTTTGTTTGCATGATCACTTCATGCAAACAATGAAGGGCAAGGACAAGACAGAATTCAAACTGCTGGATGCCATACATGAGAAAAGTTAATATTTGCTTTGCTCAGTTTTAACTGCTATATCAATACCAATGAAAAGATGCATTTAAAAAATTTTATCAACAACATCCTAAGCACGGATCTTCAGATTTCAAGTTCTGCTGATATCAAAATTACCACATGATCTGAGAAAACTCCTCAGGTTTCTCTTTTTAGGAAAATTACCCAGATTATTTATTTTATTTATTTTAAAATTAATTAAAATAATTTAATTAATTTTAAATTAATTACATTAATTTTATTTTATAGTTACTTATTTTTAAACTTTAAAATCTTATCCGTTTTTAAAACACTGATTCTGAACACTTCTGCATTGAAAAAAAAATAGATGCAAACTTACTCAGCAGTCAGGGGAAAATATTTCTCTCTAGCACTCAAATGTGCATGACAGGAATAAAGTTGCACTTAAATATCTCTCACCATTCAATTTGGTAACTAAAAGAAACAGCCATGGTTTGTCTAACAGATGTACAGGTCTGGTCTTCATGAGGTTGGGAAGACTCACACTACTGTGTCCTCTAGTTCAAATTTGTGAAAATTAAAAATGACATCCAAATGTCATAATTGGGCAAAGCTAAGGAGCAGCACACTTAGAGCTGTCACCATTAATCCAGCTGTCGCCCTCTTTACACCTCTCTCCATTTCTGCCATTATATAGAATTATATTCCTGATACTACAAACCATTTCTGACCAATATATGTAACAGCTGGGCATGAAACCTTTCAACAAGTAAAATTCACAATTAACAGTAAAAATAGATGCTTCATGCTTGGTTTAGAGTTAATTGCATAAACTCATATCAATTTTTGCTCTTATTCTTATGTTTAATAGGGTCACTGACTATAATAGAACATTTTAGAAGAAAAAATATTAGAAAGACAGAAAAAAGGTTTCCTCCAAATTCTCCATTATGAGGTTCTTTTTTGACTTTACCAAATTCCAATCAGCTTGACTGTGATTTCCAGGCTGAGCATTTTTTTGACACAGAACTAGATTTGTGTGTGTTCATACATGTCCATATGTAAGGGGGGAAAAAGGAAAAACACAGTTTTCCTTTTTACAAAGTAATATTATAACTTTGAGCTAGTCTAGCAGACCCATCTGAGTTTTTGCTTTGATTCAGAACTCCATAAACATGAACCTTCTGTGAACTTTACAGCTTTTCAGTTAACACAGCTCAGCTTAGGTTTGCAAGTGAACTTTCCTGAAAAAGTGTTTATTTCCTATTTTTTAGTTTCAGATAGGATTTACTACATATAAATAAAACCTAGAAGAAAGTGAACTATTCTAATTAGATAATTCATTAATCCATTTAGATTGTCCTTGAAAGGTATTTTAGGAGCACATGCAAGGAAGTTTTCTCCTTACATACAAGTTTATTCAAGCTTAGAAACAAACTGGTGAATTTGCAGTGAATAAAATATGAAATTATTTTGACATAAGTATCAATACAGAAAAATAAATTATGTAAAATATTACAAATATAATGTGATTTGTAAAAATATTAAGAATGAGACAGCATTTCTGCTCATAAAACCACAGTATGGATAATCCAGAGTCAATTTATATAATAGGCCCTGAGGGAATGATTGTATAGAGGTGCTTCTGGAGGAAAATTGAGACAGCTTTACATATCATCAGAACAGAGTATAAGCACCTAGATATCTCTGTATTGTAACTAGAGACACAAAAAGAACCAAGATTAGTGTTGGAGAAGAATAATTTTCCAGGTGGAAAATAAATTAAAAGAAGAGAGGGGGGAAAAGAATCAGCAATGATAATTCAGATATTTATTGATTTTGAAACTAACAAAGTGTCAAACAAAACTAAACAAAAAATTAACTAAAAAATATAAAAAAAATAAAAAAGATAAACTAACAAAACTAAATTTTTTGTTAGATTGGCTTAGGAGAAAAGCAGTGTTAGGCTCGAAAATGTTATTAGGTGGAGTAAAAGCAAGTTGGTTTGGAAAAAAGGAGAGACAAATACCATATATTTTTGTAAATTGCTATAGGAAGGATAATAATTTTTGAAAGTTGAGCTAGTAGAAGTCTGGAAATTATACAGAAACAAATATCAGTAGTCACACATTTGGAAGATGACCAGGAAAAGTTAAATAAATCCATTGCCTTTTTTCCATACAAGACTGGTGAAACAGAAACTGAAGCATCTGTGTACTGAAATGGAGCCACCCACATGGATATGGAGACAAAACTTAGGAAAGAAGCAGGAGGTTAACAGTCCTGGATGACCCCTGGCTCCAACTGGTACTAATACTGAAATTATAAATGCATAAACAAGGTTTGAAAATAACTTTAAGTAACCTGCTCTGCAGGTTACTAGCTGCTCTTCTGGGTTGGTCTTCTCTACCACAACTAGAGAAGAGAAAAAATAATGCACTTGACAAAGGACGTGTTCAGAAACTGAGATTAAAATAGTCTGGCTTCAATAGTATGTAATCTTGAGGGGAAAGCAGATGGATTTAGGAGTAAATCTGTAATTTAAAAGGGTGAATTGTTTCAGAACAGTATTTTATCCTAAAATCAAGAGGCCTTGTATCACTGTGACTTCAATACATCTATTCAGTAAGCTTGAAAAAAATCCTCTCCTTTAATGAATGCATTAGACCAATTCTAAGATATTTACCATATTCCAACAATACTCCAAGCAGATCTTAGTCCTGTGCTTCCTGTTCAAAAATCAGATTTTAAGCAGGTAAAACCAGAATCATCTGGCACTAAAATTTTCCTGAAATTTTCCTTGCATTGAAAATGGTAACCCTGGAGCCTGATGCCATGGTGACTGGGCTGTGCTGTCACTATGATGCCTGATGTATCCAACAGGAGGGCAGGAAATCTTTAAAAGGCTGGGCCACTGGGAGGGATGGAGGAAGAAGCAGAAAGAAAGAGTCAACAAAAAATAAATGAAGAACAGACAAGAAAACCAATGTGAACTTTACTAAGATTTTAAAACAAAGTCACAGATAAGCTTCTTTATCATTACAAAGGATCAGTTTACTCAGAAATTACAGCAAGCTCTAAACCACTCTTAGCATTGTAAAAATAGAATATCTCTTTCCACTGGCTGCCCTATTTCTGGATTTATTTTTTTTTTTAAAAACCAAACCAAATTGTTCTGTATTGCTGTGACCTGAGAGGCCAGACTTCAGTCAAATCAGGCATCCCTGTGTGACTGCTCAAGCTCTCCTCAAGTCTCATGCAATTAAAAGCATCAATACTGACACACATTAATGACAAAAAGTTAATGCAAGGGCTAATTGAGACCATCTCCCTCACAGGCCATTTCACAACATTAATAGCATGGAAAGCAGCCATTAATATGTAATTAAATTTCCAGGATGCATGGGCTATAAAAACCAGGTAGCTGGAACCCTACCTTCGCACCTTTTAACCTCTCATTACCTCTCAAGCCCAAAATAGCCGCTGTGCTTGGCATTTCTGTGTTAATACCTTCCCCTACAACAGCAAACTGGCACCAAGGACCAATTCTGCAGCAACAAAAGCCAGCTCAGTGAAGCAAGCTGCATTTTCTAGGCTTTGCTAGTCAGGGAGACACCAAACAGCACATTGCTAACTACCCTTTCAGGGATAAAGGTATGTAAATATTTTGCTCACAGCAGATACCAACCACTCAGAATTTCTGGGCTCTGAACAACTTATTCTGGTATATAATTATATTCATCTGACCAAAATAAACTGATTTCATTAACAAGGCAAAACACTGAAATTTTAATTCAAATTGTTTAATTTAATTCAATGAAATTTAATTCTGTACCTTGTATCCCACATTGCATGGGTTGAAAATGATCCAAAGTGAAAACTGCTGCTGTGGGATTGAGAGAGATTCTCTCACAGTGTTTTAGGGAGAACACAAAGATTTTGAGAAACAGGTCCTGGTGTGCATCACCGTTACACAAAAAGGAAATTAGAGATACATTTTCCCATTTCGGGCACACAGTTTGAGCTACCTCAAGTTTCTGTAACAGTCAGCACTACCCAAATATCTGAGTATTCGTCAGTAGGAGCGCACGCGCCACAGGGCACTTCTAATGCTTTTGAATAAACAGCAGACAATCACTCATGCCAGCCTCTGATAAGAGCAAAGCCAAAGTGTACTGCTGAGAAAAGGCATCCAATTTATCCCTGAACACACATAAATACCCGTTATTGAACTATCTGTTCCCCTGACAGCAGACTCCTTGGGCTTTTGGGCTTATTTTAAACTTAAAATTTATTTGGGTTCTGTGGCAATCTGAAATGAAACCTTTTAGTATTCTGAAATAACAATTGACATGGCAGACTTGCCAACTCCTCTGAGTCAGGGGTGGACCCTTTGTCATTCAGTTTAAGGTATAAATTTAAAGTTGGTTTCCAGGAGGAGTCTTAACTCTGAATACTGGCTGCATCTGAACCCATCATTCAGCTGGGGCAAATTATCATTCATCTGAACGAACTATTTAAACTATTTACCAAACTGCACACATTTCTGGTGAGAAAGGAGTAGGAAAGAAGTGTTAGCCTAGTATTTAATGCTTTATTAATGCTAATTAACTGTTAATTTTTCAGCGTGAAAATATTTGTTAAAGAATTTTCAGCCTTAGAGATTTGCATCTTTCTTAGTTCCAGGTAAATGTTGAGAGTTTTGGTTTTATAACCACATATTAATTAATCTTATAAAAACACCAATGCCCAAATATATTTTGTCCCAATTTAACAGAGAAAATAAAAATAAAATTAAGGCTCAAGTCCTTAAAAATGACAGAACTAAAGGGATCCTTTTTTTCAGGAAGGTTTCAGACACCAAAATACCGTTTCACAATGCAAACTGCAATTGAAATAAGCCACAGTATTAAAAACACTTTATAACATCTGTTTCCAAGGGCTCAGCATCCTTGTAAAATCAGGCAGTGCACATTATATGTCAAGGCTATTGCTTTAGAAACCTGAGATCATCTCCTTGATGTGCAGGGATACTGAATCACCAGTACAGCACCGAAGAATTAAGTTCACTTGAATTCTCTGTAGGTTGGAGCATCCCTCTGTCTTCTGAAGTGTCCTCTCATGTGAGAACAGAGCGAGAGGCAAATGTATTCAGAGATGGGTTGCCCACCTCATAAGCTGAGATGCGGGCAGACACAACAATTGCTTAAAAATCTGCTGCAGGAACAGAAAGGAATGAATCAGCTCCCTTTAGACATGATGAGGACAAACAGAGACAATCAATGAACTCTGTCAGGACTGTTCTGATGAGACATTGCCTTAGACATCAGGCAAAGAGAACAACCTACCCCAAGCTTCTTAATAACAAAAATACTAAACTACTGCAACAAGGTGATGACAGCAACTGAGAAATCCACAGCACTGGAGCATTCAGAGAGTGCAGGCAAAACCCAGAAAAACATAGGCTGAGCTGCACTGTGGAATAGGAATGAAATCAGTCCAATTCAGTGTCTTTTTTCTAAATTGTGATTTTAAAAAATCTCCATCTTTTCACAAAATGGAATTGGGGAAAAAGAAGGACAATTTTCAGCTTTTCCACCAGCTTCAGCAATCACAAAATATTCTCCCCGGTTAATATTACAACTTATTTATATACAGAGAAAAAGTTCTTTTTTCTTTTTTCTTTTTTTTAACATGGTCTTGTGTTCTGTCTCCATGTGGTTTTTCAAACTTCAAAAGTAAACAGAAACACAAATACCTACACACAGCTAATGGCAGCTGTGTGTAGCCATCTTTTCAGCCAAAGCAATCATTAATACCATTTATTTAATTGGTTTTGAAAACATCATTTTTCATATTTATAGACATCTGGACATAATAACTGCCAAAAAACACACTGGTATTACAATGAGTTCAGATTCCTGAACATAAATACGTTTTTACCATCAAATGTAATATTTTGGGCTGCAAACCAAAGAAAGAAAAGATACAACTTTTGTAGTGGTTTTACATTCTGGAATTGAACTTTTTAAGTCGATGATTTCTGTAGATAGCAGTTCAACACTGGAGTGGGTTTGCACTTAACAGTCAAGGCTAAAATTTCTCTCAAATCTATTTTACTTTCCAGAACTCTAATTTTATTACTTTAACATCAAAATAATGCTTGAGAGAGAAGTTATAGCAGGTCTAATGCTTGGAATTTGTTACTGGAGTTTAAAATAACAAAATATTCAGCACCTAAATTAAAGTGCAAAATTTTTAGTTGAGTGTGGAGTCTTAACAGTGACTAAACACAGAAGCATGTGTCTGTAAAAGAAAAAGGCAAAATAATAATGTTCTCTCTTTATTTGTAACAAAATACAAGGAGGTGTGAGGAGATGAAATTTAGCATGAGGAATTGGATATGGGAAGGTAGGAAATAAGTACATGGGTTACATTGCTTCAGAAGAACTCAGGAAAATCACTGCTTTCCAGAGATTTTGGTCATTTCTTGGAAGTGCCCAGCCACTCAACAGATAAAGCTGATCAGTCCAAAGTGATTCTGCAATGATGTGATTTTCACAGAATCACAGAATTAACTAGGTTGGAAAAGATATTTGAGATCATCAAGTCCATTTTGTTGCACTCAATGATAAGTCAAGGAAAAGGACCAGCTCTGACCTCATTCCATTTGTATATTCAGTGGCTATTTAACATGTAGGAAAAAAATCACAGTAACCACATTCTAAGTAAAAATACTTTTATTTTTTTTTAAATTTTTTTTTCTGGATGCCCTCTGGTGTTGTGTTTGTCTGAGATGGTTTGGAATACTGCAGTGGTAGAGATGTCACAGCCTCCTCAGGCAGCCTGGGCTCCATGGCAGCTACAGGCAAATGCAGTTGCACTACAAGTTTTTGTATGCAACACTGCCAACTTCTGACTTATAATTCAATTTGATTCTTGACCTGCTCATTATCTCTGCAGAAAAGACTCCCAATTATTTTGGCAATTAGTAACCTAAGGACTACTCTGGCATATGCAAATCTCCACTATCTAATCTGAAGAAGGTTGTCAATCAATCTCTCCAGAAACTAATGCTCCTGTCATCAGCTAGGGCGTCTAAATAAATAGACATCTGAGACAGTTTTACTCATGCAGCTTTTATAATATGTAACTTTACAAGTTTAATTGGAATTGGAATTTATTCCATGTTTACTCTGACAAAAACAGTCATTGACAAAGCAATAGCAGCAAACTTTCCAGCCAAACTGGATCTGTTCTTCCCCATCTCTTGCATTGGGTCAAATTTCAATGGAGAATGAATTTGCAAAGAACTAATAAAGTATCCCCTTAGGAATTTAAAGGACAAGGCTATAGAAAGATAGATTTCAAGGGAGTCCTTCCTATTTTTGAAATGCTTTCATGATCACTTTTATAATAATGTTAATGTCTTATTGATATGATCATGAGTGGGTGATGCAGTGACATTTCTATCAATGTGAAAAAAATGGTACTAAAGAATGAGCTACCAAGCCTGTGGTTCTCTGAATGTGCAAGAATGTCAGTCACAGTCACTTCAATTATTCTACTCACTCCTATCCTGCCATGGAGGACACCCAGCTTCAGCCACTGCCTCTGTCACTCCAGAGAAATGTGTTTAAGAGTTTGCTTATATCCTCAGTCATTGATAACTGTCCCTGCCTGTTCTCTCTCCACTGAATATTCCCAGTGGTGCAGGATCTTAAGGGAAAATTTCAGTACCAGAGTGGCTGAAGCACAGTCTTTGTTACAGCAGGTGTCCTCCATGGCACAAAATCTTTTTCTTCTCCTACCCAACCATTTTCCACTTGAGGTCTGTTACACCTTGAATACACTTACAATTCTGGTGGACTTCTGAGACCTGAATTAACCCTGGATAAACATCTTGAACACAGCTGATTATCCATAATGATGCACTTCTCCATGGCCACTACCCAGCAGTACCAATGATTATTTCTCCTGATGAAGTTAGGTCCACAGAGAGCTCAGATTAAACACTCTTGTGGATATAGTTCATGCTATTCACTCACAGGCTGAAGGAGAAATCTCTTTACACAGGTATTTACTATTCATGCCACCATACAGAGTTAGATGTGGAAATTAAAGGGGTTTAGAGAAAGTTGTCATGTTGGTTCAAATTTTCAGGGGAAAAAAAAACAACCCAAAGTGTGACTTTGCCTGCAATCAGCCTAAGGAAACATTTCCTAAGCCCTTGGATATGGGCTGCTGTTCTGCCTCATTATGAATTAGAGTCCAGTAAATCCCTACTACGTTCAGCACAGCCAGAATTTTATATATAATTAAATCAAATGTAAAAAATAAACCTGAAGAGCTCATATCTCATTCTTACAGGACCATCCTTATCCAATAAGACCAGAATAAAAAAAATCACACAATCATTTTGTACTCTGCAGAGGGAAACACAGGCAGAACACCTAATGGATATTTAACTGGAGCAGTCATTTGGCCTATCCTACATTCAGTTTTCTAAGCAAGAATATACACCTGTCTTAGCTCTTTCACCTTTTGCTGCAATTACTTTCCTAGTTTTCTTGGAGAATTTTGAGCCAATTAGGATTAAGATCATCCACAAACAGTCATATTTCAGGAATACAAAATATGAAACACCATGACCCCTTTTAGATACAGATAAATTTGACAAATATTCAGAGCATCTAAGCATAGCTTGACACAGAGGTAGTAATGCAAATATTTTTAATAAAGACCATTCAAAAGCTCACAAACTAGAAAACTAGTTAGCCAACAGAGAACCTAAACATTTCTCCCACTTTCCTAGTGACACTAAAGTATTTACAGCCCTCAACAGCTTCTGTGAAGCTGTTCTCTATTAGCTTCCTAAGAAAATATTCATATAAACAAACTTATGGATACAAGGGGTGTGAGTGTAATGAAATTATCAAACCATACTTTGGAGACTTAGGTAGAAACTAGCAGTGTTTGCCCAGAGAAATCTTTTCCATGTCGTGCAAGTAACCCACTCTAACAGCTTCCTTTTCCCTCTGGAAAATTATTTTGGGGATCCCCAGGAAGGGTTCTGTGTCCAGCATTGATTTCTGATCTGCAGAGACACATCCTTATAGGATAAACTAGAGACCAGGAAATTATCCCAACCTTGCTCTTTTAGGAGTAACCAAGAAATGTTGCTCTCCCAACTTGTGTACAATTTCGTCGCTCTAAACATTTTTTCCTGTTTTCTTCCCCTCTGATGCCAGAATTACCGCCCTTGCCCCGGGTTTCCCACTCCCAGATAAACAGCCTATAAAATTGCTGCAAGGAGCCGAGTGCTGCTTTTCACATAGCCACACACAGACTTCCCTCACTGAGCGTACTCTGCGTGCAGCATCCACGCCAGCCTCCCAAGGAGAGAGATGATCATGTAATCGCCGAAATGCCGAGAAGTTCCTCCGAGCACAGACTACAGAGAAGACGGGAGCAGGGATGCTCTAAAATCGGAGAGCGCATCACATATTAAAAAGTAACTTCGGGGCAGCGCGTTTCGAGGCTGGAGGGCAGGCGGGGAAGGGGAGCCCGCAGCCACATGGTATATTCCTGCCTCTGCCGCTCTCCTCTCCCTCTCTCGGCCCTTCTCTCCGGCTGTCTCTGCCACCTCCCCCGGCCTTCCCCTCTCCCCCTGCCGCAGGCTGCAGAATGGGACACGCTCGCTCCCCGGCCAGCCGGCAGCTGTCACACCGCGCAGGCAGCCAGCAGCCGGCCCCGGCAGCGAGCCTACTCTGGCATTTAGGATGACTCACTGGAATCTGCCATTAATTTATCTCTTTCTGATAGTGGACGGAGAACAACCAAAAAGCTACACTGGACTAGACCAAGGTAAGAGATTTAAGTGTCTTTTTTTGTTGGTTTTTTTTTCACCCTACAGCCGCCCAAGGCTTGCAGGGAGTCCAGGCTGTGTGCGAAAGCTGGCACTGGCACTGAATTGGGTGGGTGTCTCAACACCTGTCATTACATGCCATCAGTGGGTCTTTCTGGTGTTAACCCAGTGCGTACCGCCCGGCTCCCCCCGGGGGCAGAGACTGCAGGTCAAAATATAACCCAGTGGCCGCATTTTCTCCCCTTAATGCAACTTTTGCGGCTGCACTGCCACCTGCTCCCGTGGATACAAGAAGCTTCTCAATATTGCCGAATGATGAGGCTTTTGTGTGGTGCTGCTGGGAATGGAGCGTAGCAGGCGTCTGTCATGGACTCCGTGTGGATTCATTCCCACAGCACTTGTTTCAACACTTTAATGAGTTGGAATTCCACAGTCCGCAGAAACGCTTCCCTGTCATTCCCCCTCTCTCCGAGGGGTTCTCGTATAGATGCTATCCATTTTCGGGCTTTTCAAAAGTAGTGCTCGCTGAAATCACCAGAACAAGTCTGCTGAAGCAGTGCTGCACTACATATTCTGTCTGCATTCCTCTCTGCTTTTTTCTGCTGTGAATCAAAAATTCAGCGTTGCAGGAGGGTTTTTGCAAGGACAGTAAATGTCTCTGGCACAGCAATTTAAAGTAAAGGGAGAAGCTGCTTCTCCCCGTTCTGAAATCCTGGCAAAATATTCTCCTCTTTTCCGAGGAGGTAGAGCATTTCTAGCAGAGTTATCTAAGCAGGTTTCTGCTGGGGCTGATTGACAGTTTTTAGTTGTGATTTTAATGGAAATCTTTCCCTGAATGTCTACAGCTTCATTTCTGTCAATCAAATGCTTTTTAGCAAATGGCTTTCTTTGGAGGGTGACACCTTTAAAATTAACCCAGGGTCACATTTTTCTAGACCTACAAACAGCGTATCAGACCAGCTGGTGCACATTGCAGGATCCCACAGTCTTACCTTTGGATTTTAATGGTGTAACTGCAGTGGAAGACATTTGGTTTGGTTTACAGGTTTTCTGTACTGTGGAAAGTGTCACAATTGTAACTGAATTTAGCTGTGTTTCCCACACCTTTTTTTTTGGTGTTTCTCTGCAATAACCTCCACATTCTATTTGTTCAGACTTTCTGTGAGCTGGCAATAGGTTTATTAAGGGTTGACTTTCAAACCCTTTTTTAAAAGCTGCCCTGACATTACTGCCATGAAAAGGACTCTCTGCTCAAGGAAGATGACAGGTCCCACACTGGTCACACCCATGGAGATCAAACAGGTATCAGCAGCTAGCAAAAAAACACCACTCAGCTTCCCAGTAGGCACCAAGACCCACAGTCAGTTGACCCAGCATGGATATTGTTAGAATTAACTCAAACATGGCACAAATGAACACTGCCCTTAGCTACTACCCCTCCATGCACTCTTTAAAACAGATTAGGGGAAAAAGGGTTCTTCTTTCAGAGAATTTTCAGAAATTTAATACAGAGCTTTGGGAAGAGGTAGGACAACATCTTGATGTGTCAGCACGGCTTCTACATCATTTCCCATCAGAATATGGTACAATTTTCCACTTGTAAAAGTTGAAGGCATTTACCAACATTATGCTTTAAGATTATTTCCAGTCATTTGGACACAGGCAGAGACTTTGATACTTTTTTTGAAATTTACTTATTTTTCTTAGCATACAGATATGGTGCTTGGTTGGTGCCTGACTGAAAGGGTATCAGATTATTTCCAGGGAAAGTAATTCTAAAGTAGAATTCAGACAACAGATCATTGTGATTCTATTAACACTTGGTATTCTATTAACACATTAGTATTAATGTAACTTATTTTTAAATTAGTACCTATTTATTGTACACCAGCTCTTAGTGACTTGCTAGGGAAGCACATGTCATAGTCTCTGGGGTCTGAGCAGCTATTTTTGAGCCTGTCTGGCTAATGTCTAGAATACAAAATTATCCTGCTCACAAGTTGGGCTTTTCTGTGTTATTTTCCATTCTTCTGAGATGTCAGAATATTATCAGTTCTCATCTGGGTGGCTCCTTTCAGGTGGAATCTTAGCCCATTTAAATGCAGGCAATTTCCTGTGATAACAGTTTATTGTAACTTAGCAACAAGAGCTAAAAAAATCAAGTCACAGCCATAACACATGCAAACCTTGTATTGTGCTGCCCTGTACTCAGCAAATTAAACCCTTGAGATAAATGACATTCTAGACCAGTCAGTTTAATATCATTAGCTGGGCTGGCCAGTTGCTCTAATTACAGAAGTCAAAGACTGCAGAAAGCAGCTGCAAAGTCAGCACATGTGCAAGGAGCTGTTTGTGAAGTAGAAACACATGCTTTAACTTGAGTCTTTTTTGTTGCAAGATGAATTATTAAGGAAACACATGGCATTTAGTATCAGTGACAGAAAAATGGTCCGGCTGTGGTCCAGGTGGCAAGACTTTTATGAGTGGCATGGGGTTATCACTGGTCTTTCTGTGAAAGGCTTCATTCCTGGCATAATACTTTCACCAAAATAAACAAACACTTCCAGTGCTATTTCTCTATGATCAGACTCTTGGGTCATTCATTGCTGGTGAGGTGGGATGACAGCACAAGGAAAATCAGCACAATGCAACCTACTCTCCTACCTATTTTACTCAAAATAGAGAATCCACTATCAGTGAAACATGTTCAGGGACCAATAGGATGCAGGGCTGGTACCCTGGAACTGGGAGAAAAGACAGAGACATGCTCAACTCTGGCTCTCTGCTTGAGCTAGAGGACAAAACCAGCCACAAACCAGCTCAAAGTAGAGTCAGCTGCTCTAATGGGTGGCCAGGGATCCCCTCAGCTCTGAGTTTCACACCTTCTTGGCATTTCACATCCAGAAACTGAATTCAGGAGAGGCAGGATTTTTGCTTTGGTTAATTAAATTGATTCAGTCTCACAACTGATTTCATTTAGACAAGAAAAATGTCCAGACATACAGTCTTCTCAAAAAATCAGCTTGAATAGAAGGTTCTTCAATTCTCTGGTATTTCTGTATATTTAATTTGAACATAAAGCTCCACCCAAAGATGAAGAGCTCTAAAACAAATCAACAAGGTTTTACACATCAGGAAACAACAAGCTCTTGGTAACAACCTCAAGAGAGGTATCAAATCCATCCCAACAACTTGATAAACCATAGTCTGTCTGCACAGAGGCCTGCAAAAATGGATTACGTTCCATCTCCTTTAAAACAAGCACACTTAGCCACTTTCATACTCTCTGTTAATGTCACTGTAGCTCCAGCAGTTATAGATTATTCCCTGCACCCTGAATAGTCAAAGTTACCTGCTCCCCACTGCATACTGGTTTGTTATAAGGTAAGCCAACTGCACCTACAAGTAACACTTTGAACAGTTCTATTAATCATAATGAAGATGGTATTTCCAGTTGAATTTACACAAGCCCTGTTTTTAGAATAAGCAATGCTTTGCACATTTTCCACTACCTTCTTGTAATTTGCTCCCATCAATTAAAATCAATTCTAATCTCAGTCTAAGATTGAGGATGTTTATAGGGGTTAAACAAGGCACATATGTGATGCAAAATAGACATCCAACCCTCATGATTAGGCATTACCTTTTGAGAACAGCACTTTTCTTTAAGTAAAGAGGTCTTAGAATTATAAGACTTAGAATTATAAGAAGATTGTAGAATATTCTGAACTGAAAGGGACCCATCAGGATCAGCAAGTCCAACTCCTGGCCCTGAACACCACCATCCCCAAGAGTCACACCATGGGCCTGAGAGTTGTTCAAACACTTGTTGAGCCCAGGCAGTCTTGGTGCTGTGACCACTGCCCTAGGGAGCCTCTTCCAGTGCCCAAACACCCTCTGGGTGAAACACTCTTTCCTGGCATCTTTCAAACACTCTCTAAGTTAGTAATGAATGAACTTGGTTTATAAGAACTACTGCTTTCTTTACTTTCAGTTCTTGCACTTTTCAACAAACTTTACCACACTCTTTTAGCATTTTCAGTTCAAAAGAATTTGAAACTTTGATTACCTGCATTGGTGAAGGGTACATCCAACTGAAAAAGTAAGAGTAATGTAACAAATATGTAGTGTACTCAGTATATGTGTGGAAATAGTGTCAGAATCTAATATAAATACAAGGCAATATGTCCAATTTCAATCATAACTGTGTTGGAACAGACTCTTCTTTAAAATAAAAGCAGGAATTTTAGTTTTCTTTTTATTTTGTTAGGACTGATTATTTTTCCATTAAAATCTGTATTATTTCTGTATTTATTTAATCCAATGGTGTGTATTTTCTCTATAATAAAACACAGATGATGCAGATTCCAAGGCACCATTTTAGTTCTTTCTTCCTCAAATAAAATAAAAACAATATTGTGTTTATCACAAAGTAGCTTTTCCCATACTCGAGCTTTGTCAAATTATCTGGATTTGTGAAAACTGGTGTCTTTCAAAACTGAACCAACAGAAAAATACTTTTTTTCTTCTCTTTCACTTCATTACTGTGTGAAAAGTCTTTTCACTAAATATCAGCTTGCTTGTTTGTGTTGCTTTGATTGTAATACAAATCTCCAAAATTATGAGGAAGATAAGTATGGTTATTCTATTCTCTTTAGGTTTTGAGACAATTTCATTACTGACTTGTTGGCTAGTTTAGGAATGCTCTGTTAAAGACAATCTGTGTGAATAACCTAACAACTGTCCAATGGGAAACACTTGTGAAAGCAAAGGGTACACTCTCCAGGGCATTTCTCCTGCATGACACATCTGAAATGGATGTTAGACACAATCTGAGTTTTCAGTTATACTCAGCAATGTCTGTATGGCTTTTCCTTCCTATTTCTCCTCGTGTCTTTCCCAACACAATGGTGTGTATTTGAGAAAAATGTTCTTATTCCTCAGAGCACCAGCAATGCTGGGTAACATTTAACAAAACATGCATCATCCAAGTGATCTGTAGGTTACTCAGAGACCAATACCTGGATCCACATGGTGAAGCAACCAGAGTAAAAGCCAAGTAAATTGTTGATTCATAAGGAAACTTGGAGCCACACTTGAAGTCATGTACCAATGATTTTTTGTGTTGTGGAGATACTGGAGGGTTTATGGGACAAGATCAATGCATCAAGATGTACAAGAGCACAAAGTGTATGGTGGTAACAGAAAATGAGATACGTAACTCCCTGTTAAAGACTTCTTCCCAACTTTTGCAATGAGAAGACTCAAGTTTTTCCTAAGTTGCAAACATTACAGATTCTGTCATGAAACTCAGAAAGATAAGACATTCAAAAATCCCATGAAACTGCATGCTGTATACACATACATGTGCATGTGTGACACCAGAAAAGTTCCAGATCCTAAAGAAGCCAAAAACCTCCTTCAAAACAGAAATACAACCACAGTTTTACGAATCACATTTGAGGCAAGGCTCTAGGAAAGTAATTAAATAGGTATCTTCACATACACAGAAAAGAACACGGAATCTTTGAGCAGAGTAGTTTTTCTTCAGTTCCTAAACACCTACAAGCTCTGCCTTCCTCACAACTGCATCCTTACAACTTTACAGTCACTACTGTGTCATGTCTAATACACTGAATATATAATAAAGAAGAAATTATCCCATGAAACTCCAGGTCATGAAACACATAAGCCCCTGCCTTGGGAGCACACAATTCAGGCTTCCTTCCTGTGTACACCCCCGGGGTGTGCAGCAGAACACTGCCCAACCCTGCCAGGAGCCACCTGGAACTGTGCATATCCCATTTACTGCTCTTGGAGAGCAAAACAGGACAGAACTGGGCCAGGACAGAGCTAAAATAGCCAGCCTCTGTGTTACCAGGAACTGCAGAAAGCACCTACTATGTTACAGTTGTTAACTTCTTTATAGCTGGTGACAGATTTGAGAGGGAAGGGAGCAATACAGAAAGCCTTGCATTTCTAAGAAAGCCAAATATTTGTACATCTAGTTTCTTCAGGAGGGAAATGAAAGAAAGAGTTAATTAAATCCACTGTCTGTGGTGTGAAATATTAACCTAACATTGGTGTTTATCTCGTGTGAAACAGCTTTAATGATTCTATTTACGCCTTTACATTTCTCTCATTGTTTTGCTCCCTGTCCTCTGTTGCCACTAGTATTATTACACTTTCAGTAGTAGTAATAAAACAATTACTGAGCCTCTCTGCTGTTTAATGGGTTTGAAACCTCAGGAGCTGAAAATAATTAAGTTGGATTTTTGTGCTTGCAATGGAGTTTGATATTTGACGAAAAAAATATAAAAACCCAAAAGTAGCAGAAAGATCCATAAATATTAAAGTCAAATGGGAGCCCTGAATGAGTCTGACTTCCAGCATACCACAGCAACCCTGTCATTTCATCCAATTTTACCTGTGTCAAACCTAGTATCTTATGTAGGTAAGTCCATTATTATAAAAATAGTTTCAGGTCTCAAAAATGATAATACAAGCAGCAAGTGCAGGACCTTACAGCTGCTGATCACAACAGAGTGGGATCATTCCTGTCTTCACACCAGCTAACCTAAAGCCCCCTACCTGCAGCACAGTCATCCTGCCTAAACATGGCAATTTAATCTCAAAATGCATTTCTCACAGAAAGCTAAGAGAATCTTGAAAAAGAAAAGGAAACTGGTTAGAAGACCTGAGCTAGAATTCAAGAGCTGACAGGCACTTATACCATTTTTTATAAAAATACCCCCAAAAATTATAATTTCAGAAGTCTCAGGAAAATTGTAACCACATCACACTACTAATTTTGGAGGGTTCCTGCCTGAATAATGTATTTTTTCTTCAACATTGTTTCTTGGATAACATAATGGGGAAAGAGGAATGACTCCTAGGTTTAACGTTAAGATTAAAAGATTTTCAGTGCTGCCTCTCAAAAGGAAAATGTAAATCTTAACTCAGTGCAATTTCTTGCAAAGAGAATGTATAAAGTTGTCTGCATACATAGCATAAAGGATGCATACATAACATAAAGGATTAAAAAATGGAAGGATGGCTTTTACACAGTAGGAAAGAACAGGACAAAGAGAGACAACCCTGTGCAGCATTATGGTGGGATTTACAGAGGAAACTCCTCGGTTCCCTCAGCACTTCCTACAACTGCCTGAAAAACCTGTCTGCAGGATTGCTTCTGCTAATGAATTACATGAACACAGCTGAGGCAAAATAGGGAGCTATAGTGCACATGTGAAAATGAATGAAAGAAATAAGGGAAGGGAAAAGGAAAAAGAAAAGAAATAGGTATTTTCCCAGTAATTACTCTCAACATTTCTGACACTTATAGTTGATTTAGTGATGCATCAATAAAGAAATAAGGCTTAAGATGGATACAAAAGAAAACAAATACAAACTAAGGAATCATTAAGATTGGAAAAGACCTCCAAGATCATCAGGTCCAACCTTTGGCAAACACTACCTTGCCAACTAAACCATGACACTGAGTGCTACATTCAGTCATTTCTTGAACACTTCCAGGGATAGTGACTGTACCACCCCCCTGGGCAGCACATTCCAATGCCTGACCAGCCTTTCAGTGAGTGAAGAAGTTCTTCCTGATGCCCAGCTTGCCCTGGTGTAGTTTGAGGCCATTCCCCCTCATTCAGCCACTGGTTGTCTGGAAGAAGAGGACCCCTGGCTCCAGCCTCCTTTCAGGCAGTTGTACAGAGTGATAAGGTGTCCCCTGAGCCTCCTTTTCTCCAGGCTAAACACCCCCAGCTCCCTCAGCTGCTCCTCACAGGACTCATGCTCCAGACTCTTCACCATCTCCCTTCCCCTTCTCTGGATACACTCCAGCACTTCAATGTCCTTCTTGAGGGACCAGTGAGAGGCCCAGAGCTGGACACAAATGGAATGAAACAAAGTTCCAAATGCAGCATTTAGGTGATGTATCAGATGACCCCTCCCCGAAAGCCAGGGCTGCCCTGTGGTGCATTACTGTGGGCAGGAACCAGAACATGTGTGTTTAATTCTAACCCTTCTGACAAGGTGTCTGCCCCTTCAGCTCCCAGACCCCTGCAGTGGGAGCAGGGATAATGCCTGCTGGAGGTGAGCTGGGGTAGGGATGGAGGCTGCTGCTCTTAGACTCCAGATTCCACAGTAAAACACGGTTGTCACTCTGACATCAATTTACTGCACACTACAGAATCAATTCAACACCTTTCATCGTCCTGTCAATCATGTTCTGAAGCACTGCGAGACAAATGGATTTTCTCTGTGACAGGGGGATAGGGATCAGGAATTCTGATCTTCTGTTGGGCAGTTCAGTACCCATAAATTGTCAAGACAGCAGAAGCCACGCTGCATTTTAGTCTCCCACTGCCAGTGCACAAGGGTGCCCATCCAGAAGGAACAGATTATCATAGAAGGTGGAGGTATGAGACAGTGATTCTTGAGAGGCACAAAAGAAATAAAAGACCTAGGAACAACCACTGAAATATAAGGAACACGGTGCAAACATCTCCTTAAAAATACTGAAGTAGTACAGGACTGTAGTCTGCTGAAGAAATATGGAAGAGAAGAACTGTGGGTGCCAGTGTTTCACTAGCATAGAAGTAGAAAGATGTAGAACTAAGTGGGGATTCGATTTCCACCTGTTGTGACTCAGAGCCATGCTAAATCATTACAACTTCTTTTCACTGATCTCAGATTCCCAGAGCCAAGCTTTCTATGCCAGTTAACCTGCTGGAGATGAAAATTTCTGTGATACTAGCTGAGCATTTCAAGTAAGGAAAACCAGAAGAAAAATCAACAGAAAGAAATGCAGCCCAAGGTGTATTATTTAATCTATAATCGTATATATAATTGATTCAATGTATCGTCACTAAACAACATCATTGTTTTCATCTTCAGATCTGTACTGTTAATTCACTGACTAATATCCCATTCATATAATGTTTCTTGATATGTTTTGACAGCCAGAAAATTGTTCCTCTGCCTGAACTTAGGAAACAATTTATTTTCTGGGGTGAAAATATAAATACAAGGCACAGCAGAAATAGCCCAGTCATCCTTTGGTAAATATGAAAATTAATGTTACATACATATGTTATGTATGTAACATATGTAATGAGGGTTACTCATATGTATACCCTCATTAAGAAGCCTACAATCACACGTCTGTGAGTACTCAACTACTTAGAAAGTAGAACCTAATATTGCTAAAATGTTTTTAATATTATGACAGCACAAGCAGGATAGGAAGAGAAGAATAAACTAAATCCTTCCAAAACACAGATGGTATGGAAATTGTCCCAAAAATAAGGTAGAAGTAGTAAGGAAATTAAGTTTAAGGTCCCCCCTCTGGAATATAGACTGATGTCCTGTAAGTGTGATCTCAGCTTTCTGTAGTGAGTCTTGTGTAATTCTATGTTAGCAAATCCTGTGCTTTCATCACCCACCCCTCAATTCTGATCACTGCCCAGGGTCTGACTCCAAACTGCCAGCTCTTACCTAGGCCTCTGTGAATATAAATATCTGAATGTCTCCAATAGGCCAGGCAGCAGCTGACTCCAGGGTTTTAAAGGTCAATAATTTCTTTTTAAAAATCAATATATCTCTAACTGGTGTAAAAGCTCCCAGCCTAAAAATGTGCTTAAATGGAAAATCCAACAGGGCTTTTTCTAAGCCACATGAATTTTAACAATGCTCACACTTGTCAGTTTTCAGATCATCAGAAGGCCTTTGATAAGGGATGGGGAATTCTGAAGATTAATTCTGCTTCTTTCCAGAAAACCACCACTTCATCATCCCCTATTCACAGTTTCTCACAGATAATGGACACTATTCAACTGTGATGACTCAGGTACATTGAAACAGGAAAAGTGTGCAAGCAATAACCAAACAATGGCATTTTGCTGTGTCAAAGGGAAGTGGGCACGGTGTGCTTAGCTTCCCTGAAAGGAGCACTTTCTTTTAGCTCACTCTGTTCTCCAGCCATTTCTGTAAGAGTCATTGCTATTTCAAAAAAAAGAAGGGATTGTCTGTAATCCAAGAGAAATGGTTCAATGCCCTCCCCCTACTCGTATAAATGCTTGTGCAATAAATAACTATCTAAGTGAGTGGAATCACTTGCTCTTCTCCTGGAAACTATTTGTTTGGTAAGCTATGATATATTTAATTTATTATTTATAGACCTAAGCTTTCACATCATAATAAGCCATATCGAGCAGACTTGAATGCTAGCGTTTGAAATAAGCGTGATTGAGAAATGCGTTGGGTTGAAAAGAATTCAGATAATTTAAATTCCCTTTGTGCTCCATCTTTTACTGCATCCACAAGCAGCAAGAAATCAGAATAACTGCTACCTAAGGAAAGCTTTAAAGGAAAAGTTACAGCAGGGTATAGCTCATACAAGCAACAAGTGCCTACATAAAAATAGCTCTAAGTGTTGCCTTTGGTCAAGATTTTTAGACTCCAAGACAAGCCTCATAATCCCCTTGTAAGAGGGGCTTCACAGAAAATAGGCTAGGGAGTAACACAGGACCCACAGGAGCTCAAGTTTCCTAAAATTAGGTCAGCACTGGTATAAAATTAGATCCAATGTTTTGCTGACCGAACTGAAAAGAGGAGGAGTAATTTGTAATCACAAATTCTTGAGGGTAATGATGTATCTTGCTGGAAGTCACCAAGTACAGGCTGCAAACTTGCACAGTGGTTAGCTCCCTCCTCTTCCCAACACTGCTAAACCTCATTTGAAGCCTGAACACAACCAAAACTTATAAATTAGCTATGAGGGACAAATTGTTCCAAGTCAAAACATGCAGCACTATTTAGACAAATGATTGCACTCTATACTTACATGGCATTCAGTATAAGACTTGTTTATCTACTAAAATTGATTTCTCAATTAAATTGTCTGATGAAATTGCTTTTGTTGGGGGGCGTGGGGGGCTGTGAAACTAAAAATAGAAAAAACAACACACAAAACCATAATGTATTTCAATTCAAGTCACCCAAACATTACAAGTAAGTTGGTGAAGTGGAGATTGTAATTATAAGAAAGCATGAAGTAGCAACCTTGGAACATACTGAACAATGATTGTGAACAATAACTTTCTAAAATCAATTCTAACCATCTATTGTCTTACAATGCAGCTCTGAGGCTTAGAAATTAAGCTCTGGGGAGAAAGAAACACTGCTTTCTAATAATGAATGGACTGACCTTGTACTACAGAATCACCTGAGAAAAACATCTAGTCCCAAACAATCAGAAAGAAGGCAACACAAAAAACAATGTCCACTTCTACCTTACCAGTATTTCAGGATTATTTCAAATTTTTTTTCATAAATGTGTTTGACCTTGAGTAATATCATTCTGATCTGCAGGAACTTGTATTCCTACCCATGCCACTGTTCAGTGCCACTGAGGTCACATCCCTGTGGATCCCTCTCCAGAGGGCTGGGTGCATGGACTGACTTGGGAGGATCGTGCTGGCTGCAGCCAGCAAATGCAGAAAACCAGAACCACGTCCAGAGGAGCACCTGCTGCACTAAAATCCAGACAAGCCATTTTTTGGATTGCCAGGATATTGGAAATTGCCAAGGTTGCAAAGCAGACCTTGACAACTCTGGGACAGAATTTCCCAGTGTACCTGGGGAATAGGCTTACTAGTGACATGTAAGATTTTGTTTGCAGACATAGTTATTCCAGAAGATCAGCATGAAATAATCCAACCTGAATCTATCAAAGACTTGGACAAAAAAAAAAAAAAAAGCCCAATTCCTCCAGCATCCCAGTATAGCAAAAGAAAGGCATATCCAGTATAAAAGTCTAAAATTGACCTTCTTACAGCCATCTAATATCGACACTAGTTCAGTGTTAATAAATGACAGGTTAGGAAATAAGATCCTGGGCTACTGGCTTGGAGC
The DNA here is from genome assembly GCF_001522545.3 of Parus major. Taxonomy (NCBI): domain Eukaryota; kingdom Metazoa; phylum Chordata; class Aves; order Passeriformes; family Paridae; genus Parus; species Parus major. The sequence continues at coordinate 18,039,828 of NC_031775.1, forward strand.
AGCCTGGAATAGAGATTCTTAATAGAGTAAAGACTGATTAGCTGGAACTGTAAATTGCAAGGACTGTGACTCCCTCATTCTGCAGAGCTTGTGCAGCACATCAGAAGAAGGTTAATGAATGCCAGGGTGAGAAGCACTAATGAGGTAGCAAACAGCACTTTGAAGAGATCTGGCTTTTGGAGCTAGAGAAACACATACCTTCTTTTCATATGATCACTGAGTAGGAACTAAATTCCCAGCCCAGTCTCTACAGAGATGCTGAGTTATGGAGGAACTCCTCTAGCCTGTGCTGCCATAGCTTTTGAGGCTTTACCATACAGCTTCAGATCCAAATGAATAAACACATTATTGCCCTTAGCGTTCTCCAGGGGCAGTGTAATGGGTACTTGAAATGCTGATGCCTTTAAGCTTTCACAGCAAACTTCCCTGTGCAGGCTTATCCCCTGCTGTGTTCCAAATAGCTTGTGTGAATCCAGGAACAAGCAACAGCTCTGGGAAGGGACAGTCAGTGACAATGGGTGCCACAACCAGCCCATGAGATGAAGCAGCATGACAGGAACAGCACTACATGTACGTGCATTTATTGCAGGTGTGACAGCCTCCACGAGTAATGAAGTGCTAAAATGCATGCTGGTTTATCACAAACTGCTGGGAAGCATATTGTTCTCATACATGCTGGGGATCTGAAGTTATGCTTATTTTCTAAAACTTCTTGGGTGAAGAGCTTGGCAATCTCTGCGAGGTATTTCGTGGCTGATTAATTTTATAGGTAGTGCTAGGTAAGAACCCTCTAACTTACTGAATCCAATAGCAATTTTAATCAAACTCTAGTTGCTTGCTAGTTTGGAGACATAGGGTGCCACTTTATTGGCTTTTACAGACTGCTTGCTCTCCCTATATATAAGAAATTTAGAGAAACCTTCCTGCATACTTGTTTCTTTCCAGAGCAATGAAGCTTAACTGAAAACCTCAAGATTTCATACAAAAAGCAATTTAAGAACAGTGCAGTTAATAGATTTATACTCCCTTTTTTGGTAACGTTCTAACATGCTAGCAACTACAAAAACAAACTTCAAATTTGAAAACAATTGGCAAACTGAAATACGAAATCCAAGGATGACAAAAACATTACTTCTCATGTAGACTACTGACCAGGTTGTGGAATGTTATAAATAATCCTATCCCATAAGCAGTCAGCTAATATTACAAAATATGTGTATTCAATATGTGCCTAACCCTTCAAGGAAATGTGGAACTGAATCAGGATTTGTAGGAAATTCTATTTCAGCAACATGATCAACAAACAATACTGTGTGACTTTCTAGGTCTGCTCCCTTTCTATAATCTACACTTTTCTATAATCTCGTTGTGTAAATCAACAAAAGCAACTTCTGAGCCCCTGTTCACATGAATCCAGTGAATCTCTGGAAGTTATTCTCCAGAGGGAGATTTCCTTTTGTCATCTGATGCAGCATCTTTGTGCCCAGACTCATCTGAAGGTGTCTATGCTTCAAATCTTTCAAGAACTTTACAAAGAATAAGTTTTCTTAATTTCTGTTTTAGATTCAGTATAATTTCCCCTACAGGATCTGTTCAAGCCCATATGTTCTTTCAAGGTCAGGGTTTTATCCTCAAGTTTGTAAGAGTTTTGGGTGGGTATCTTTATTTGTGCTTTAATGTTTGCTACTTTTCCCTAGATGGCATATTCTATGCCAGAGACAAAGAATTAGCTTCTCTGAAGGGTTTTGTTTATTTTTTTTATTGGTTTTAAGTTACATTGTCCACTGAGGACACACACATTATGGAAGTAGGAAAAAAAAAACTTCTTCAAACCAGGACAATGGAGATTTTTGAAAACCCAATCACTACACAACACATAAATGAATAGTTATTTTTATCATTATTTTTCTTATCTGAGTACTCAAACAGCAGCCTTGAAATAAAACTTAAAAACTCAGAAAACCCTACTAACAGCAAAGGACTTACTTTGTTGATCAGCCTTATAGAAATAAATAGGAAAAGACCTCATGCTCATTAAAACTGATAGATACAGCTCGTTAGCTAAACTATATTACCTCTGACAAAATGACAATTTCTGAATTCCATGCCTTTCCCTAAACTAGAGCATATGATTCCATGGATATTGTACAGCCCATGACACTGCTTTAGACACGTTGGCTCATCTTCCCTTACAACTGCTAGAGCAGAGGCAGCACAGAGACTCCCATGCAAAGGCACAGGTTGTGCCAGCCTGCAACATCCACCCCTGATGTTTTTAGTAATTTGTACTCCAACCCCAGCTCCAAGAGGGCTCCAAGAGGTTCGAATCCAGCTCTCTCAAATGAATTCATACTGTCTTAGCTATATTCTGCTTTAAAAGCACAGGTGCAAAATCAAGCCATCAAGTTGGACATGTATTTGCTGGCATTATCTAAGCCCTTGTTACATGTGCATTGCCTATGATAAGCCAATTAGGCTCTTTTGAGACCTGGTACCATCTGTTGGAATCACTGGCAGCCCAGCAGGCAGTAGTGTCTCAACCCCTCAGTGGGTTTCACATTTTACCACTTAGAAATCCCAATCGACCTCCCCAGGGCCAGAATGAAATAGAAAAGAGAAAAGCTTTAGTCCTTTTCTATCGTGAAATGAGGAATAAGAGACAAAAGCATGCATTTTTGTATGTGTAAAGTCAGTTCTTGCATTTCCACACTCACCACACTTGTGATTTTTCCTTGAGGAGATGAAGGTTTTCTGTTGCCATAGCAGCCATGTTAACAAATAGCAGCATAGCTTTTACACAAATGATGTGATTGTCAGGAGTTGGAGATAGTCTAACAGGCTTTCTATTAGATCCCCCCAAAATACACACTTTTTAGCTAAAACATATATGTCACTTTTTCTTTTCCATATTGTGTATTTCTCATTTCACGACAGCAAAGGTTTTTGTTTATATAGGATATACCTTTACCAAGAGCTTCTAAATTCGATATACCTTATCTTTTGTGCCTTAGGAAGGCATCACATGATTGCAGCATTCTTTAAAAGGCATAAACTGATTTGCATTAATGCTTCTCTGTGAGCTAAGTGGGGGGCTATAAATACAGCACCTGTCTTCAGGATTACTTCGCAATTTTGCTGATCTGAAGGGAAAAATAAAAGCCAAGGGAGGGAAAATCAGATGGAATGGGGGAGAGATTGTCCTGTAGATCATCCAAAAATTAATGATGAATCTGTTGCTTCCTTTAAAAAGCAAAGATTTATAAAAGCTAAATTCTGCAGTCTTCAACACTTGAATATTTCCATTGCATGGGTTTAGAATAAATTACTGATAGTCCACTACAACAAATATTAACTTTGGCAGATTTTACTCTGGGATAGAACAAATTTTGCTTTTAGCTGAAGTATAATAGCAATAACAGTTTACACTTCTTTGGTCCCTTCCATCTTCATACTTTCCTTCAAAGCACTTCAAGTATCAGATATCAAATATCAGGTATTAATTGGAAATACAGCCACATTTTAAGGATGAGTAAGTTAAGATTCCACCTCAAGGGGATGGGAAAAGGCTGGGGCATAACAAACCATAGACCGTGGTAAACAAGAAGAGGTGATTAGCTATTCTGAACACCTAAGCAATTGCTCAGCCTTTTATAAGCCGAAGAAGACAGATAAAGTTCCCCAAAACAATGTCGCATTTAAAAATTTATGTGTCTATTTAAATACAACCAAAGTGTGTGTGTACAGACACTTGCTTAAAAAACAGCCACAAACTTTAGCTGGCTGAAGTGTCTCTTTTGAATTCACATCTCATCTCCTCAGCCAAAGCAATGACTTAGCTCCTGCATTAAATTTACTTTCCACTTCACACAGCTATTATACTAGCTCAAAAAATGGCTTTCTTCCAAAATCTTAACTAACACCATGTCAAAAACAGTTCAATAGAATTACTCTCTCATAACACCCAGCAGCCAGCATTTTAGACTCTAGTTATACATTTCCAAGATACAATTATACAGCAGATAGAGGAAGTAAATGAAATTAAATTAAGTCCTGTTTTTACTTATTTTGTATCAAACAAACACAGAGGGGAAGGGTCTACTCTTGTTACATACAATTTCTTTTTACCCCTACAATAAATCCTGTTTCCATTGGGCGTCTTTCATCCATATCTGGTTGGTTTGGTAAAACAAAGTAGCCATAGATAAACTTCTGTTCATCTGTTTAAGCCCACTTTGCTCTTTTTTGCACACATGCTACAAATCCAAGATGAAATGGGTGCTGCTAGGAAGACTAATTTCTGAGAGTTTTCTCATTCCCTCCCCTATTAACCTACCAAGTCTCTGTAAAGATTGGCTTCAACATTTTGAAAATGTTAGCAGCAAATATTCCTTGCCAACAGATAGCAAAGGCAAGATACCAGGGCAAATTTCCATTATTTTATATCTTCTCAAGCTGTATCACCTTGCTAGGATAAGCAGATGCTTATTTCACCTGCCTTTAAAGCTGACTGAGCTCTTCCTATGTTTTATGTAGGCAGCACCTTGGAGAGCCTGCACGAGCCAATCACACTCTGTGCTTATTTCCACTGGGATTTCTCTCCCAATATATTCTAATTATGCCCAAAACATTTATAGAACAGCTTCCATTTTAAATAAAAACTCACAAGCCCAATATACCTTAGAGCAAATTTACCTACACCAGGCACACAGAGCAGTTTGGCAGCTTTCAGTTCTACCACAATGCACATTTTGAGGATTTCTGTGAACAAAATAACATATGCCTGCCTAACACTTCAGTGAGAATTTAGATAGATATATATTAGGCTATAACTGTATAATATGGGGTGATATTCTGACTATGAGGACTAAAATCTACCAAGGGTGGAAAAACTGTCACATGGATGTTAAATGTCCATCAGCTTAAACAGTATTGATTTTACATCCTATTAACAGTAGTCTTCACAGAGTAGCATTCTTCAACAGGATTGCTATAAGGTTTGGGGTTTTTTTAAATTTTCTTTGTTTAAAGAAATTGGAACTTCTCATAAGAAATTTAATTGAAAAAGATTGAACTCTTTCCAGTCAAGAATGAACATACTGATTTATAATAAAACAATAATTAGTAGGCTAGGGTATATAAGTGGGACAGGTAAGTCTCTCTTTCAAAACTCTAAGAAATATCTCTTGAAACCACATTGCCTGTTTTCAGGAAATTTCCCTTCCTAATATGACAAGTGAGAGAGGTTTGATGCCAGTGCCTCTGTGCTGCGTGGCTCAGGTTTGACTGTGGTGTGCACAGGTAAAACACAGATTTTTGTGTGGTGTGCACCAGATGCAGCACTTTCCCTGGCTTTCCTAGGAGTTCTAGGTGGTGCACAGGCTGGTTTGGAGGATAAGTTTGGAGTGATATGGCTCAAGGTTTTCAGCTCTATTTACACATATTTGAATTGCAAGGCAAGTAAAATAAAAGCTTACAAGGGCAGGGAGGCCAGACATATGCAACATATGCAGTAAGAAGGGTTTTCTGCAGCTGCTTTTTCTTCCACATGTGACTGGTCACAGGCAGACAATCTCATGCCAGAGTTGCAAGCAATTATTCAAGCAAATAATCAAGCTCATGAAGATCAAGGAGAATATCATACATTAACTCAGAGACCTTGGCAGTAGAACATCAAAACTAAACCACAGGAAGACTAAAAGTGTGGCTTGACAGAAAGTTATTCTTTAGATGTACCATACTCTGTCCATGCCACATAGTGCAATGCTATGCAGAGACACCCAAACTAACCTAAGCTAATAAATTAACTGAAGTGCCTTAATTACTTCTCCATCCAAGCTCATGAATTCTTTTGAGAAGCCTTTTGCTGAAATGGCAAGTGTAGGCATGTCTGCAGGACACTAAATTATGTCTCAAAGATTTAGAGCAGCAGGCAGCTTTGGCAGATTTCAGATTTTAAGAAAAATGAAGGAAAAAATAAGCCCTTTGACTTTTGTAACTAACTGCCTGCCCACTGCATCAAATCACACTCTATATGAGAAGTCAGTTAATATTGTTGGGATTTTTTTGTTGTTTATTTGAGAAATGTTGTTTTGGTAATTAAGTAAAAGTACACATGTGGTTTGTTCAAGGAATTTTTATTGTGCTTGAGGAAGAAGCCAGGCTGATACAGCCATGGAAATTGAACCACTCCATTAAAGCAGAGACAAGCATAGCACACATAGTAGAAGTGCAAGCTGCCTCCACAGCTCTGACAGCCAAATGACATCAATCACAGCCACAGGGGGATGGATTTAAGCATAAGGGCAGCACTGCACCTCTCCAGCCATACAAAACCTGGCCTTACTGAGTGCTTGTCAGGGAGTGCCAGCGGCATGGCGAGGACAGCTGCCCACACGCCATCAGCTAGACCCATCGGTTTACTGAACTCAAAAAGCCAAACAGATGACAGAGAGTTACAAATTTTTGTCATAATAACCAGAGGAACAAAGATTCTTCATGCCATTACTAATCTTGTGAGCCCTTTTGTTTTGTTATTTTAGCAGACACACCGTAGGAGAGATGCTGGACCCCAGTTCCATAGTTTGTTGATCATATGTGAAAAGCAGAACTTTACTCAACCATGCACAGCCACAACCTTTGCTGCTATAGGTTTCTGCTGAAACCTTCTGACATTACCCCAGTTCAATACTGCTACTGCCCAATTTTTGTTGTTCTCATTTCTGTGCCAAGAAAAAGGAAATCACCATCAATGTTGCATGTCTTCCTGCTATCTCAACATGCACGGAATGCAAGGCGTTTTGCAGAGGACAGCAATAACATGACAACAGAGAGAAATTAGGAACACTCAATTCTTTGCCATTCTAGCTCATTTTTCATACAACAGACATTCCTGAATTTCATATACAGTGATATTAAGGCTCTTCCTGGAAGTCATGAAATAGTGCAGTCATTTTGGCTAGATTCAGAAGTGGAAGCTGGAAGAAGACACTCCACCATCCCACCAGTCTCAGTCTCTCTCACACAGGCAAAATTCTTCTTTTTTCAGCCTGAGACACATCCTGATGCTCACCAGCAAGAAGCAGCCTGGGTAGGGGGGCTGGAGGGGCTTGGTGGGGAAGGGTACAGGGACAACATGGAACAGCTGCAGTATTGGCATCACTCTCTCAAGACCCGGATTAAAGTCTCACCTTCGTGACCTTGGGCAAAATATGCACAAGCTGGGCCTGATGTACACTGAAATTCTGCTCTTTAAGCTAAAATCAGTCACTACTGTACAAACATCAACATAGCCAGGCTGAGCCACTGGTCAGAAAGGAACACAGCACAGATAGAAGGGCAGTCTAGGAATTTTTGCAAGACTTTTGTTCAGGCTGTTTTGGGGCTTACAAAGTGTCAGAAACTCCAGAGAAGTTTATAAAGTGTAAGCATGAGGCAGGAAAGCTGATAGTTTTAATTTAAGACTCCTGCTTTCTAAAAGTAACAAAAAGCAGAGAAGTCATTGCTCAGCACAGGAGACAGGTGTAACAGCTGTCACCTAGGGGTAGGTCAGAAAAGACCTGCTTGCTGGGTTTTGTGGTTTTTAATCTGGAAGACAAAAAAGCAGTATTAAGATAAAGAATAATCCTTGAGAAGGTTATCAAGAAGGTGGAGACAGGCTCTTTACTGTGGTAGTGGATGTGAGACAATGGATATAATTTGGAAAAACAAAAAAGAGTTTCATGCTGGGCATAAAGAACATGTTTTGTCATGAAGGTGACCAAGCAGTGGAATACACTGCCCAGGGAGGTTTTGCCATCTCCCTCATTCCGGGTTTTCAAGACTAGATCAAGTAAATCTCTGAACAACTGGGTTTGTTCTCACAGCTGACCCTGAGTTGAGCTGGAGTTTGAGCTAGAGACCTTGTGAGGTTCCTTCCAATGTGATTTATCCTATGATCCTAGGATCTGCCAAAAATAACCCAGAGATAATTATAGAAAAACAATCCATGCATAGGAAAAATCAATGAAAAATTCAGTCAAAGTAGAGAGAAGGCATGTATAAAACAGAGAGAAAAACCTTACACATAACTCTTTCAGATGCATATGGAGACATATTAACTTTGCTTTTGCAATGTATAAAAGGTTCTATTTGGAGAAGAAATGCTAACATACTTGTGAAGAAAACAAAATTAAAGTACTTTCTCATCAAAACTGTCCCACTACAATAACCTCCTAACAAAAAAAGAGTGTTTATGATGAATATTATTTTTACAAAGTTTATTTTGACTTCTTTCACAAGAGAGCAACATTTATTTATTCTATTTCAGGGAAAATTGACTAAGCCAAATGGATAGTAGAAGTCTTCCCCTATGCCAACAAAGAGTAAAATCTAGAAAAACTCTTCTCCTTTTCATTCCTTAAAAGTTTAGTATCTATTCTCCCATCCTTACAATATTCACCAGCTTTCTTTTTCTCCTTTTATCTCTCTCAGTCAGTGGGTAAAAGGAAAGTTGCACATTGTTGTCCTGTGATTCATCTGGAATGCAAAACTATCCTTTTAGTGTGACATGTGGTGTTAATCACCATCTTCCTGTCACTTCTTGTCAGAGTTGGCAATTTTCTAGCATCTTCACTTGGTGGCCACGTACATCATTTCCCATTTCTTTACTTCATCCAAATCTGGCTAGCAAATGCAATTAAACCCATCTATTTCAAGAGGGCTTCCTTTCTTTTTTACATGTTCAGGACCTGCCTCATGTTTAGAAAGCATCAGATTAAACTACTCTCAATCCCAGTGGATAGAAATCAACACATCTTTTAATACATGGGTTTTTTGTTTGTTTTTCTTCATCCATGCCAGTGTACTCCTCTCAGCTATTTGTTTGTATGAGGGGAAAGCCAAGTACATTTTTCCACCCCTGCCAGTAAACTGATTGTTCTTTGGCTCAGGCTGCTCAATATATTCCAGACTAGAGAAGGGAAGTTACTTGTCCTCAGCAGCTTGGCAGTGTTCTGATATGTTAAACAGATGCTTGTTTTACACACAATTCATAACTACTTATCACTGGTGGACTTAAAGATCTTATACATTAGCTCTTCTTGACTCCCAGGGGTCAAGATGTGCATTAAAACACCTCATTTATTTCTCTTCTGTGTTTGTCCTTTGTGTTAATCCTGTTGGAACACTTTGCTTAGTTCAAGTTGCAGCATTAGGATTTGCACATGGTTCTTGGTGCAGGTCCTTCTGAGTACCTAAAATTTCACAGACAATTCCACTGCTGAACTCCTTGTGTCCATTCTCACCAGGAAGCAAACTCAAGGAGAGCTGTGAAAACTGCAAACAAGTAGCAGCATATGATATATATATAATAATATATAATGAACTTGAAAAGGAAGTGCTTAGTTCTTGGACAACTGTCTATGAAATGAACAGTTCAAAATTCCCTTTTGTAATTCTGCAGCTAATACATATCAGTCTCCCTGTAGCACCAAGGGGAAATGGAAAATCTGTTTTGAGTTCATAAATACTTCCTTAAAATAAACCCTAACTTCTACAAATGTGTGATGTTAGGAATGATCTTTTGGCCATCTATTCACTCTTTCCCTAATTACACAACTTCTTAATCACCTCACTGCACCCTCCACACCTACACCATGCATTTTAATCAATTTACATACCATTCATTCAAAATGAACAATAAGTAAAATAGCTATGCCATACTAGGACATCTCAGCCTGGAAAGTGATAAATTTTCACATGGAATATGAACATGGAAAAGATTTGCAGAAACTCTAATGCACAGTTGCTGTAGTAAAGCATCCAACACAACATTCAATAAAAAGGATGTTTTCATTTCCAGAGTGAGGTCACAATCCCAATTGTTACAAAGTTACCTCATCTAGAGAAGCTAACATAGGAAATTTAGATTGTGGATATTGTTGATAACAAGGAGCAGAGCAAAAAGATGATATCAAGGAGACTGAGAAGAAAAAGGAAGGCACTAATAAAATGTGGTATAGCACAGCCAGAAGAAACAATATAAGCATTATTTGAATAGCATAAAAAATGTATACTTGGTGGTAAAAACTCACTAATTTCTAATAAAACCTCTCTAGTTAAAAAATAAATATGATTCTGTAGAATAAACTTTTAAACTTAGTGATAATGCTGCATAGTATTATCCTTAGTAATAAATATTGTGATTTTAATAAGGACCAAAATGAAAGAGTAGTCTCAGATAAATGTGGATTTTTTTTCCCATGCTTTCACACTAAACCTGCTCAGCCAAATTAATCACAGAAAGTCAAAGTAGAAAGGAAAGAATAATTTAGGTAAAAAATTTATTTATAATATGCAATGAAAATGTTTCATCACAAGTAAAGAGAAAAACATTCACTGTTCTGGAAATATAACTGCATTCAATGGCACCCAGGCAAAAGTTATACTAGGAACCTAAATAATAATCAGGGACATAAAGCACTGATGCATGAAACAAAATTTTAGCAGACAAGTAGCTTGTCACTTTAGAATTGACCAGCACAGGTTATGATGTAAAATGGGTGCCAGCAATATTCTTGGTTTGAAACTGAAGTGTGGTTTGTGCACTGAGGCTGCTGCAGCACAAGAATCTGCCCAGTTTCAGCAGGGTGGATTTGTGAGAGATGTTGTGGCACGGGAAAATACAGAACATGGATTTTGTCCCCACCTCTCTCAGGGACCAGCTGCTCAGAAAGAGGCCACGACAGCAGGGCAGAGGGCAGGAATTGATGGAGCCCTGGATCACCTGTTCTCTGAACCTCTGTGCTGCTCTGAGCAGTTTCACAAACATTCAATTATGAAGGGAAATAAAAAAAATTCTCCAAATATGTTTGGGAGCCATCAGAAGGCAGAGAGTAACTTTTATCTGGAAAACTAAGAAGACTGAGACTGCACCACCAGGCTTAGATGCCCATGGTAAGGTCAAGGGATGGTTTTACATGGGCCTATAAAACTTTAAGCAGCAGGAAAAACAAGTTCACCAGTGCTATTCTCTGTGTAAAAATACAAGTGGAGTGTATCACTTGAAGTTAAGATTTAGTGAATCAAAACAGAGACAGTTTTTTCATTCAACCTGTCTAGACCCTAGAATTTTAAACTGGCTGACCACACTTTGCACATTTTTTACCCCCTCCATCCTGGCCTTAGTGAACAAGTAGAAAAAGATATTTGTAAAGAGAAATGCAAAAACACTGTTCCTGCTACATAAACAATTTGGGTTTGAGGTCCCATCCACCATCTTTACTCTTCAGCTCTGTGCCATATAACAGTCTATCATGTTCATTTTGTGCTTACATTCAATCCAGAAGCCTTAACACCCATGCACACAAGATGTTCTAACACAAAATTCCCTAAGTGTTGATTTATTGAAGATGTATTAGCCTTGTGACTAATACTGGGTTTTTTGAACATGTAACTCTGCTGTCCAATAGGCATTTTGAAAAACCACTGCCAGCTTTTCATTACTGATATTTTAATGCCTTCACACAGAAGCATGATCTTCTATTTTATAGCTGTCAAATGAGTTAGGAAAATAAGCAAAAATCTTGTTCATACACATAGATCTCTACATTTCAATGTAGGCAGAACTTTCCAACAAGATACACTGGACAAGGAATTATATGCATTATGTTTTTTAGGGGATTCATTCATATGACACCTCATTAAAAATACACTGTTAATTGTACATTGAAAAAATCACATTGAAACATACATTCACAGAGAACTAGCAAACTAAATTTCAAATCCAAAACCAAAGGGCCTACATCAAATTTTGTATGCCAGTGGCTTCAAACCTTCATATTTGCTGTTCCAAAATTATTATTTATGATGTCAGAAAAGGTTGTGTGAATTCAGGACTCTAAAACTTGCATTAGCACTTGAATTTTGTCACAATTAAATTCAGCAAAGTGAATGGCGCACCATGTTTCCAGCAATTTGTGTTATTCCAAAAATCTAAACTAGACAGGATTTATACTTTTATTCAGTTCTCTAATTTACCTACCTCTGCCTGCAACTAAACCATACCTCACTTTCACTTATCTCACTTTCAACATAGCCAGGATAAAATTGCCTCAGCATTAAGAAGCATAAAACAAATTCCCATATTTGAGGAAACTGTAATTGGAATGCTAATGAATCAGGGGTATCCTGGTTATCAAAACCCCTGAATGATTTCACAGCTGTAGGTCACAACTAGATCAGGCAGTGTCCTGGTTGGACTGCAGTTTGGTTACCTCTGGCTTCCCCTTCTGCAGTTTTGTCTAAATTGGATACTTCGCCCAGTGAAGCCACACTTGTTTTTTAAGCTGTCCTTGGTCCCTCTCTGCTGCCAATTGCTTCCTGACCTAAGTCAAGCCCTGTAATTTCCCACCAATACTTGCATCACCTGGTACTGCCCCAGAAGCAGCAACACTGGGGATGCTGACCCATGAAGAACACCATATGGCTGCAGATGTTCCCCAGTGCCATGATGTCTAACCCACCTTACAGCGAGCCAGATGCCATGGTAATTAAAAGCTGGATTCCATCCAGAGGCTACTGTATAGCATATTTCCAAAATTCTTCAATATGTAGAGATACAATAATTTTATCAATAATTAACTTCAGAAAAAAAGATTTAATGATAGTTACAGCAAGAGAAACAAATATAATCTAGGATGTGCATTTACAGAGAGAACTATGGATCATCCCCACACACACATTGCTAGTCTCATCCATGTTCAGATATTCTCTAACCAGCTATAGTGCAATGAACAGTCATGAAGGTGCTTTTATTTTCACTCATCTTTTACTCATTGAATTCCATCTTTTTTGCAGATAAGAAAGCTTACAAATAATTTTCACCACTGGTATGAACATTTATGCTTCATTGCTCAAACATTTGTGCCAAACAAAACCTCAGAGGGGTATGTCCTTTACCAAAGCAATCTCATTAAAAAATTTAAATGCCTATTTAAAGGAAAACCTTCCCAAGTATTTCTCCCTTAGCTCTGGGAGCTCAGAAGATATATTATCCAGTCTAGCATTTTTATGGCCATCACTTTAAATGAAAAATATTGTGAGGTGGGAGATCCTGTATAGCAGCTCACAGACCTGAGGAAAGTGCTATACACTAGCCAAACTTTTTTTTCACTCTTACAAAAGTCAAGACATATCCTCTTGGCATGCTCTAGAGAAAATATCCTTATTGATTATCAGTACATCTCCTTGAAAATCAAAATTACTGAATGTTTCTTCATTACAGAACATTTTTATCTTTAACACCCTCAATAGATATCTTCAAAAAGGATGTGCTTGCAAAGAGAGACAATATTTTTTTTTTTTCTGTGAAGACAGGAAACCTACAGCAAATCTATAGAGGATATTTGCATTTAATGCCATTAGCTTACTGTGCCCATCCTTCACCACACATCAACATTAGAGCCAGGTCTTTAATACCATTCTAGGTTGTATGTTTGGACAGAGCTACAGAAAAGAAACATGACCATGATTGTTGGTCTAGTTTTGATTTTACTGCTTATTTCACCTCTATTCATTGCATAGACATTATAGCAAGAGGAACCTTCAGATGAAATTATCACCTAGATTATCTCAGAAAGTAATTGAACGCTGATCTCTTTTACTGATTTCTATCAAAGTACAAAGTGACTCTTCAAAAGTTATTCATTTGAGGAAACATAAGAGGAAAAGGGTAAGAAAGAAACGCATAGGACCTACAGGCAAGTTTTTCTTGCAAGTTTTGGGAGGCCCACTTGTTCTAAGAACCTACCATAATTGGTAACAGATGAAATTGCTGTCCATAGGCCTTTGTCTTAACCTGATTTAATCAGTGTGCATTCCTCTGAGCTCACAGGCACTGTTCCATTCTTTGCAAAGTTTCTTTGTCTGGTCTGGGAATTTGGAGCCTGTCCAATCTGATTAGTTCATCAATAAAGGTATAGAGGACAAAAGTACTCTTCTACAAAAGAGTTTGCTATTCATTATTCATATTCAGCAGCTTCATTTACGTGGCTATCTTTGACACCTTCATGCAGGTCTCCCTTAGGACTGATTTACTATTTTTACTCCTGAGAGTGTGAGAAAGAAATATAATCAGGCACACACCAGTAATATCAATTCAAAATGAACACAGCATATCCCACTATGGCCATAAGCTACTCAGGAAAGACATGGGCAAGGACAACTGAGTGTTGTACTGTGAGTTTCCTAAAGAAGGAAACGTCCCTTTGGAGTCACCCTCTGGCCTTCTGGAGCCAGCACTGGCCACTGCCACTTCCCTGTGTCCCAAGGTAAAGGCATAACACGGAGGAGATAAGAGCAATTGTGATATGAGCTGCTTAGATACTCTGGGAACAGAAACCAGGTAATTGTCCTAGGCGGAGACATTTGCCTGGTCAGAAAATAATATCTTCCCTAATATAGGTAGTAGGATCTATTAAAGAGAATATTAGCTAAATATAAAAATAATTAATATCCCTTTGGACTAAAAGATTTAACAATTTAGTTAGGGGTGTAAGTCTGCCTAGAAAGAACAAAATGACAGAGCATCAACTTTCCAATGTTAACACTGAAATTTGGTGATGCAAAATTCACACTACAATCTAAAACTGCAGTCATAAGAATAAAGAACGGCCTTTCAGCACTTTTTGGATCACAATTCACATGTGCAGATGAGGTCATGCCAGCCCTATGGTTCGTGGCAAGAGCATGACAGTAACCAAGACAACAGCACAAATGCTTCCTGTAAATTCCTCTTGTCAGAGTATAGAGAACATGGTGGCCAGCGTATTCTTTCCTACAGATAAAGCCTAGCCATCTATCTTAACACAAGTTCTCATTAAGACTGAAGCTTGTCTCAGCTAATCAGCATTAATTCTTGCTATATGGTGCCCAGTTTTAGTCAGCTGGTGCATAGTTAGGGGCACAAATCAGGGAGCAAAGAATCCATAAGTTGTACCTCAACAGAAGCAAATCTAAAATTCCTTGTGGGAAATTGCACAGGGTAGAAATATTTCTATAAAAATAGGCCCTACAAGTATATTGCCCTACCACTGATACTCTTCTGTTGCATTACATTGTATTAACAGAGCACTTAAGCACACTTATTTTTCCTCTTTACTTTTAGATCTTAATACATTTAAGCCCTCCAAGTTTGTAGATTAGCATTGCATTTGAAATTTGATGCTTTCTTTAGGAAAGGATGAACAACTCTTTCATATTAAGCATTCTTGAACTCTAACAACTCCAGCACAACCTGAATGCATTTCTGAACTTTGAAATAGTTTTCATTAAATTTCAGTGCACTTCTGGTCTTATTACTTTCTAGGCAGTTGAATGCTTATTTGTACAAAACCTTCTGAGGTATGTTCATCATTACTTCCAGGTTCATGGCTGCTTTAGTTTCCCTGACAGCAACAGAATGAGTTTGTTCTTCACATTCATTTTTTTTCCTGCTAATAAATTTCTCAGGTCACATAAGTTTATTTCAAAGAGGTGTCTTCTTTTGCTAAGTGCTACAACATGTCAGTCATCCAGATGTGTGATGGTCTTCAGCTTCCCAATTCTCCTTGGGCAGTCTCAGGACACACCTTCACTTGGCACTGAGCATAATCCAAAGTTTACTGATGCCTTTTCTCTTTACAGCATCCTTTAGATGAGCTGTATTTTCTAACCTGCAGTTCTTGGTATAAAAAATTACATTCAAGAAAACATTTCTGCCTATTCTGGTAACCAGCCATTATGAAATGCAAGCTAATTCTTCCCTTTTGAAGACAGAGATACCATCTGGAGTCACAATAAGACCATTTTTATAATTATTTTAAAATACTGTTGCTGTTATCTCTTGCTTAATAAACTCCAAAGTCATAACAACTTTTTTTAAGCCATAGGGCTGCAAAATCCATTCACCCAAAATTTGTCACAAGTAATTGCACTAAAAAGACACCACAAATTTAGGACCCAGTTCTTACTAGGATTTCTATGTTTTATCAAGTCACTGTGATAGTGCAGACAGAGTGAACAAAATACCAAACTTCAATTTCTTCTATAACATTAGCTCCCTTTATACTGATTAAATTTATCTATCAATAGCTAATTATTTATAATATATTATAGTACCAAATCTCACAACTGAACTTACAAATTTTTTCCTGAGAATCCACGTTTTCTTGTGTGCTAGGCTACATCTAAGCTACTTCAGTATTTTTTGGCTTATGTTTTTGAGAACTTTTCAAATTTCTCAAAAAATGTGTATGCTCTCACAGTGGGTTTTATGGAAGAAATCTTATTAATGTTTTATAATGTGATGAAGAGAGATAAATTTGAGATTAACTGAGACATAGGGCATCCTCTGGGGATTCTTACTATGGCCATTAAAACTGCAGAGCTGTCCTTTTCTGCTCCTTTATTTAAAGATCAAATAAACTTTTAAATAAAAACAATTTATGGGTATGGAGCACTGCAAGCTTGCCAGCTATTAGATAATTGTATCTTTGCAGTTTCCAACCTTGTGGTGGATTTGGGGAGATGTTACCCAGTTATAAACAATCACAGAAGTTGATTGGATGTTAAAGCAGAAGTGGGGTTGTTCCTACTTACCCAAGTAAGCTGTTGCTCATTTTAATGTAGTTTTCCCTCATACTCTTCTGCTTCATTGTGATTAAATTAAAAGGCCCAACAGGCAGACAAAATGTGGGAAGTTATTGAACTGATATAACCTCTTCTGGGAATTGAAAAATGCTTAGATTTTATTAGCATGCTCCCAGCTTTCATAAGAAAGTCATCTACTGTTCATCTGTAATGACAATTAGCAAATCAAATACTCATTAGTGGTGGGAAAGTATTGACAACAGGTCAAACCCATATCCTCTTTCATAGTCATTAAAAAAATAATTATAAAATACTTAGAAATAATTCAAAAACATTTGAACAAAGTGTATTTTGTTGCTAATTCTAACTATTTATCAAATTTATCAAAGAATCCTGGGTTTTAATGTGTGATTTTCAGCTTTTCCATAGACTTCATGCAGATTAAGAACCACACATCTATACATGTTCAAGACTACAAAAATAGTCAAATGTCAGAAATGATTTGAAGAAATTTAACTTTTAGAAGTTAAGTATATTGGGAACTCTCAAAGAAAACAAAATTTTCTAATAAGCATGGCACATCTCAGAGAGTTAACTGTCCCGTCCTCTCTCTTTTCAACAATCTTCCAAAATGTATCCAAGTTGTACCATTTCTAATTCATATCAGCTTAACTATCTTATGCTGTTGATTAAGTCTGCATGCACATTCTTTTGTTATGATCCCTTAGAAGTTCAAATGTTGTCAAACATTTAACTAAGCTAAATTAAATTAAAGTACATGGAAAAAACCAGCCTGCCTCCACTAATGTTTTTAAGGATACTCAAGTTATTAACAAATTTGCAAACATTTTAAACTAATAAGGGCACATGCATTTTTTAGTCATTAATAGAATCATCTTTATTTTCTTGCAATAAGGATGAAATCATTAGACACTTAACTGTCAGACTAAATTTCCTTCTGCTTATTGCTTAAACTGGCTCTTTAGTTACTGCTGAAAGGCTCCACTAACAATCTTTAATACTGTCAGCCTTATTTTAGATTTCATAATGGAAAGTTCCAATTTTTAGATTCTGAAATGTAAAGGTGCACGAAAGATATGTTCTATGCACAAATTCAAAATGTGATTTATTAACACTTGTGTAAAAAGGTTGAGTATATGGGCTATTATAAATAAAAATATTTTATTTATTTTACATGCACCTACTCTTTACTTGGAAACCAGTGTCCTAAGAAATGTGTGCATTAATATTTTACCTCCCTAACACTGAACCATGTGGCACAGGCTGGATGCAGGCTTTCTCCAGATCATGCATTGGACATCACTGCCAGTAGGCATAGCTGCAGTTAGCACAAATGGGTTTCTTGTCTCTATAGCTACTATAAATTCACTATTTATCCTTTAGCTGAAGCACTGAACAGATTACAGGGAGAGGGCAACAAGCAATCTCTGAAGGCAGCAACAGCCAGTGCAGGGTGTCACCCACTGCAGTGAATCATCATTCCTTGTCCTGTGTATACACCCAACCACACTTCCACCTGTGAAGTACAGCTGGGACCTTTCCAAAGTCCCACAGGTTTACAGTACAACGTTTTCTGAAGAGATCATTTGAGACAATCTGAGCTAGATTTGTCACAGAATTTAAATGTACTGAGCTCAGCATCCCTCGTTCCTCCAGGCACTGGATTCTGCAGAGCTGTGCTGGTTCCTTTCATTCCTTCCTTTGCAGACCCCACACTGTAGAGATGTCTATGTGCAAAAAGATCACAAAGCTTTAAAGACCCTCCCCATATGCTCCTTGCTATCCCCTACTTTTCAAAAAAATAGAGAAACAGACATATTACCTAGTAATGAATTCCCTGCTAAAGCAGTGGTAAAGGGGAGCTAAAGATGGTTTCTAAATGATATCATTAGTGTACAAAGACTGACACAGA
The DNA here is from genome assembly GCF_001522545.3 of Parus major. Taxonomy (NCBI): domain Eukaryota; kingdom Metazoa; phylum Chordata; class Aves; order Passeriformes; family Paridae; genus Parus; species Parus major. The sequence continues at coordinate 18,058,366 of NC_031775.1, forward strand.
ATATTCTCTGCTTCTGAGGCTACACATTCAGCAATATACCTATCAGAATGGTTTCAAAACCTCTTTGCTTTAGTCTTATTTTCTCCCAGATAGCACTGGTGTGTCAGGTGTTTTGAAGTCTGGGACAACCACAGCTCAGTTCAGTGATCCCCTACCAGCACACCATTACACAGGTTAATTGCTGTGACAGAGCTTTTGGCAATAGCAAGTAGAACTTTAAACAAGAATTTTCTAGTGAAATGATCTCATTTTACAACTGTTGTGGTTTAACCCCGGCTTGCAGCCAAGCCCCACAGAGTGAGTCACTCACTCCCCCACCAGTGGGATCAGGGAGAGAATTGGAAGGGTAAAAGCCAGTTGATTGAGACAAGGACAGTTTAATAGAGAAAACAAAATCTGCACACACAAGCAAAGCAAAGCACACAAATAATTCACTGTTCCCAATGAGTAAGCAGGTGCCCAGGAGGGCAGGGCCAAATCACACAAAACAGGTGCTTGGGAAAGCACCATTGCTTCAAATGTTCCCTCCTTCCTCTTTCTTCCCCTCAGCTTTATCTACAGAGCACGATGTAACCATGGTCTGGAATATCCCTTGGGTCATTTGGATCACCTGTCCTGGCTGTCTCCTCCCTCCCTTCCATGCACCCCCAGACTCCTCACCAGCGTGGCAGTGCAAAAAGCAGAAAGGCCTTGGCTCTATGCAAGCCCTGCTCAGCAACAACAAAAACATCTCTGTTATCAACTCTGTGTTCAGCAAAATCCAAAACACAGCCCCATACCAGCCACTGTGAAGTAAGTTAACTCTACCCCAGCCAAAACCAGAAGAACAACATAGCTTGAAGTCCTCAAAAGCCCATGAACCCATAATAATTATTTATTCAATAATTTAGCAACCATTTTGCAGTTCCATGTCATTCTTCCCTTATAACAACCTTCTGAATCAATATGCCATTAGAGTGTCAAAAAGAGTTTAAGGATCAATGAACTATAAAACTCACATTGCTGCAAAATCTGTATTTTTCAGTGAACTGTAAGCTGGTCCTTTGCTTCACTTGTTGCATTTCTTTTCCTTCTACCTTAGGCCTTCCTCTGGTATGCCAGTCACTCATGGTCCACAACAGACAGGAGTCTCTATGCCAGGTATAATAGATGAACTGGATAATCATTTGCTCTTCTCTGCTTGCCAGTTATTTACATTTCCATCCTGATTCTTCCCTCAGCTTTTTTAAAGATGCCTTAAGTTAATATTTGAAAAGTCACCTTGCTTCCAAGCCCAGGCCTTAATCAACAGCCTGTATTTCAAAAAAGGGGAGGAAAAGGATCTTTAACACCAAGTGTTTGTGTTATTTCAGACATTTTTAACAGGGCTGACAGAGCTACCTGTTCATTGCCACAGGCTCTGCCCTTCTGAGGAACGCCGTGCACAGCTGCAGGATATGAATAAGAGCTGTGGAGGAGAATATTGCCATGGAAATACTTACAAATGCCTTCATTTCTGAGTCACACTACCACAGGGAGTTTCTGGCTTGCTGGGAATGACTCAAGTGTTTACTGCCCAGTTCCAAATTATATCCCAATTATGTCTGGATTCTGAAAGTATCCCCTTTTCTCATAATTTTCTCTCAAGCTGAGCTCTACGGCTCCTCCTCATGAAGTTACTGTGTTTATTAGTTTTGCTTTTCTGTTGTCTTCTCTAAATCATCTAATGGATGTCACAGATCCAAATATAGATTGTTGGACTAAAAGCCTTTGCCCAAGTACATTTTGCTGCTAAAAGGTATCTAAACAAAGATCAATATTTTTCAGAAATGTTCCCTGTTCCTCAGCTCCAACATGGACATTTATAATCAGACCTTCATGAGCAACTATCATCTACTTTCAATATATATATTCCAATTGCAGGGCAAAGGTGTGCAGCTCCACTTACTTCCATCATCCTTCCAATCAATGTAAATTCATCCTTTGTTAGGACATAAGTAACTGGGTGGTATTTGAGGGTTATTCATGTTCCTGTGCAGGAGGATTCTCCAAAACTAATGCACACTTTTTGCATTTCCTCATCTAATATACTGCCAATTTCTTGGTCCTTCCAATGGTCCAGGCTCAGTGGGTACTAAGTATTAAATTTTAGTCTTATCATTTGGATCCTTATTTGTCTGTGAAATCTAGAATTTCTATTAGCTGTTCTGTGTTCAAAATACGTTTGAATACTTTCATCCCATCTACTAAGTTCTTTGTCTAGCAAATGCAACAGAGGTCAATATCTTACTCTAAGCCTTTCCAAATATTTTATCTTTATTTATATAATTTTATGAGTTTTTTTAAATTTAGGTGTAGATTCTCTTCACTTTGTAAGAGAGACCACTGGCAAATAACCTCATATAATGAAGCAAGAATGACAATATAAAGGCTAATCACTTGCAGACATGTGCTGCTGTACAAATTTGCGTTTAACTCTGTCTGTCAAGAGATAATCAGAACTACATCACGAGTTGCCAAGCAGAGCCTGCTCAGTCTGTCCCTTGGTCAAGCTCTAGTAAGTCACATAATTTATAATAAGTCCTCTAAGCAACAAAAAAGTGTCAAGTCAAAATACAGCCGTCACCTTTCCAAGATTGTTGTGGGAACCCTGCATCTCAGTTTATCTCTGCACACTTCACTTCAGCTTAGATTCCCTGGATGCTATCAAAACAGCTGTAATTGGAAGCACAATAGCTGTCATTGGGAAAGACAGAACTGCATGCTATTGATCCACCCATGCCTTAGTCCTCTCCCTTCACTGCCAACCTGTCCCCTTCTCTCAGGATGCTGTTGGTGATAAAATACTTGTTCACTTAATTACTTTCATTAATGATGAACCTCAAGCTTCGAAACATGCAACCAAGACACTAATTAGGTATTGAATTGTCTTTATCAGATTAATTTCAGTTAATCCACAATTGTTCCCATTTAATTATTTCAGAGAGTACATCTTTTCTTAGAATTATCATCCACTGTAAGCAGTAATCTTTTAGCCCCAGTATCATCAGCCATTTTACGATGACATCCTTGGGAGATGTGTAGAAGACATAAAACTGAAATATTTTCAAGCCAATTCAGAAGGGCAATGAGAAATCTTGAGAAATTTGAATCTCCTTCTGATAAAAGGGAAAAAAATCAAAGATATAAAGAAAATTGCTATCTATTTTAAAAATTAGTAATATATTATCTGTCTAACAAAATTATTTAGCACTTACTTATTTATTTTCTGACCTCAGTAGCACCACATCAAAGCTTGTTGGTCTGCACCATACTGCAAAACTGTGAAACCCTGATGTGCTGATTTCACTGCCATGAAGCTGCCCTTCCCCTCCTTTCCCTTCTTGTGCAGTGTTGCAAAGTTGTCTGTGGCACATGTCCTCTCACAGAACTTTTAGTACAACCAAAATGCTGAAACTTTCAGAGCAAAGATACTCAGCTTAAACAAATCATTCTAAATAGCTGCATAGTCTTGTAACAATGGATAAAATGTCTTCTGTGAGGAGTAAAACCATTCCCACTTAGTCCCTAAACTCAGAATTAGCTCCCCACAGAATCTCTATTACTAAGCAGTACGTGGAAAAGCCTCCTGCACCATCTGGCTGTGAGACAATTCCTTGGAGGAGTGTAAGTAAGGATGTGGTTTGTTCCTACATCTGCCTGGTGCTCTCCTTCACTTGAGGTTTTTTGTCTAACAGTAGCAGAGGAATTATGACCTGACTGTGAAGAAGGAATTAGACTAATTATTCTTCACCATACACAGATTTATGAATTAGCTGCAAGTCTGTCACCTCTTTTATCATTATTTCCCATCCAATATTCAACATCAGCCCTTAAAAAACACCAGTTTTATAAGACTCTACACAAGTGATATACAATTAATAATCTTGTGCTTATTTTAAGGAATTGGAGTGGTTCATAATATTACATAAATATGTATAATCAAAATCTTAAAAGGAAAAATGTAATCCCCCTTTAAAACCAACAGATGTTGATGTTAAATGTTTCTGACAAAACAGTCTCTATAAGAGTAGGAAATAAATCCCTTCATATAAGAATAGAGACCTAAAATACAATGGAAAGAGTTAATAAGGAAAAAACTTGTCATGTCTGACTACAAAACAGTTTTCACAATTAAAGATAAAAACACAAGGAAGGTATCAATGAGGAAGACTCTAAAGCTCTTGGAATGACATCAGTATTTAAGAATCATCATGATCTTCTTTGTCTGGTAAAAGAGCATCCCAAGTAACCGAGAGCTTTGACAGGAGGAAGCTACCCCTGTTACAACACTTGTGAACACAATGGTCTCTGAGTGCTCTCAGCTCAAGTAACACCACCCAGAGCAGATAAATCACTAGCAAAAACAAAGTTAGCTTCACTTGAAGTTCTTCCTTTTCCTTGGATTAAGAGCAAATACATGACCAACTATGGGGCATCAGCTCACTTCAGACCTTTATTTGCATGTCTGCACTTTATCCCACTGAATTACAGAGATGGAAAGCCCCCCAGTTAATAAATGTGATAGAAACAAAAAGACTTCCCTAGTGAAAACAGAAAGGTTATTTGGTTGAAAATGCAGCACTGTTTCTATCATAGACTCATTTAAATGTGGTATGTGCAGTGCAGTGAAATGAGGCAGACAGAACTTCAATTGCTTACATTGTAATTTTCTTATTATTAAATTAAATGTTTTAGCTGTTCCTATCATGGAAATAGTCCTCTTTTCATGGGCTGCCCTACTTCAGGCATCATATTCACTTGTGGCTCTCTTGAAAACCAATACCACCTCCTTTACCTAAATTTGTTGCTATAAACCAACACAGCAAACTCTGGTTGAAATTTTTTATGAGTTAGATTCTTTTGGGGTTTATTTGTACACTATCCTTTCACCTATCCTGTTTCATAGTCATATTGGCAATAATTAATGCACCTTTTGGCCTGACAAAAAGGATTCATTAATGTTCATGAAATACAGCAAAAAAATCACCTTCCATCCAGAAATATTTTAGAAAGCTTAATGGATATTTTAATGGAAACACAAAGATAATGTTTGTCAGTAAGTAACAGACATGTTAGAGGGTATGCCTTAAAAGGGCTGCCTACAACAGTCTGAGTAAAGCTCCAGAGAGTTTAAAAACCAAACAAAACCAGCTCCATACAAAACAACATCCCTCTAAGAATTTGCTTATAATAAATATAGGAAAAACTTCAAAAAGGATACAAATTAATTTTATGTCTCACGACCAAAGCTGCAGGGAACAGTTTACCGGAAATTCAAAGTCTGGTGAATAAGCCCCTAAAGGCTGACTTGGAAAAGCTTGAAAACTGACTGGCATTTTCCCATCAGGCATGGGATGAAAAGCAAACCTGAGAGCTGCCAATATTTATCTCTTTGCATTTGGAGACAGTGGTTTTATCTGAGGAGGAAACCAGCTGGGGAGGGGAGAGGCAGAAAGGCTTTATGAAACCAGAACAAACACTTTACAGTTCCATTTTTTTCCCCTCACAGAGATTTCCCTGCTGACATTAATTAAAATTTTTTAAGGTTATGCACTTAGAGAGTTCAGGATTATTTTTTTCTTAAATAGCTTATTAACCATATGACAGGTTTTGTTCTGCACAGGGCATTAAACGCTACAGGACCCAACACCAGCTCCATCACCTTCAGAGCTTCCTTCTACAAAGTAAAGGCTCTAACACACCAGCTGTAGCACATCCTGCTGGAATCAGTTAAAACACCACTACCACAGATATTTTTTATGTTTCTTTGCCCCCTCACGCAGCAGATTACAAGAATAGTGCCTGCATAAGGAACCATGTGTCCCTCATTCACACCAGGTCAGGCACTCCTCACAGACAATCCTGCAGGCTGCTCTCCACAGGGCACTGACCCTGCACCACAACTGGCAGCACCATCGAGGTGCATCAGTCCTTCCCTAGATTCCATGCACAAAATATTTCTGTTCATACCACAGAATTGATACTTATTTAAAAAATGTGCACCCTCATCATAGATGGCAAAGTTTCCTATCTGCCTACTTGCTTCTGGTTAGAAAGGCTAGATGACTTTGGGTGTGTGCTAATGACCAAGTTTAGACTGGTAACAGGAGCATCTTGAACAGATCATGAGCCCAGAGATGTTTGGAATAAATATTTAAAAAAAAAAAATAACCAAAAAATCAATGTGATGTTTCTCCATGTTTGCCAAGTCTGCAGACTTGGCAGCAACTCTTGTGAGAAAACATTAGTACTGCCACTGTATATATTAATTTTTACTTAGTCAAAAGAGATCCATGAAATAAATCCTTGTTCTGTTGCAAAGTGGAGAAAAACACAACTTGCTTAACAGGTATCAGCATACACACCACCATATCTAATAGAATAATTAAGGTTCTCTGTATTACTCTCTAAAATATGCTTTAATCAAACCAACACAGGTGACAGACGAGTGTTACTCTGTCCTAATTTACAACATGTCAACTGAAAAGACAATTTCTTCTTATTGTTAATTTTGTCTGAACAGAGCTCACCAGAAACTGTCTCAAGGCACAGGCTTTTTTGAAGGCAGAGGTTTTCATTGCTAATTAATTAAATATCAACACACACACACACCTCAGAAGGGGTGTGACTGAACCCTCCAGCAGCTGGTTGCTGAAAGGCATGGTGAGGTTTTGAAAAAGGTTTTTTGAGGTTTTGATTTTTAAATCATCATTCATTGTAGCTCACAGAGTTAAATCTCGATTTCCCACATATGTTGCTAAGCAAAATTCCATTTTACTTGATGTTTTTATAAATAATCCTTAGATTTCTCAAATAAAAGGTATCAGCTGTAAATTCTGTAATTTTTAATTGCATCTAATCTGCAACTTTTCAGATATGCAAAAAGTTTCACTGAAAGACAGAAAGTACTTTAAAATCCTAAGTGAGAGTACAACCCCAAGATTTACCAGGAAGATCTTTAGGCTGAATAATGGGCAAGAGGAATTTAGAGTTGAGAGAGGAGAAGGAAAAAAACATGCACAATTTACTTGATTTCTAGTGTTATGTCAATGAGCTTTACCTTTGGGATTTTTTTTTATTTCAGTTGAGGAGTTAAAGAAATAAAACAAACAAAAAAACCTTTAAAAAGTATTTTTACCTAAGACAGTTATCAAATTATGTTACATTCTAAGTAGAAAACCATCTTATCCTGTAGAGATCAATTTTGGCTTTGAAAAATTTCACCTTTTAATTTTCTACATTACTTCACCCTTCACAATCTTGTCACAATGACATGTCACAAAGTATTCAGGAATTAATTTCTGGGCATTAAGGTCCTCAGCAGGGAAAAAATTAGTCAAAAAAAAGGGAAATTAATGCCTTCTTATGACTACCTACATGCAACTTCAGCAGCAATAACTTGCTTCTACCTGCCAGCACAGAGTGAAAACTTAGCTGAAGTAATAAGCAAAAAACTACTAAGCTTCTCAGTGACATGAGTTCACTCTTGTAATCATAACAAAAATGGGATAAACGTTGTAAATATTTGGAATACAACTATTTTGTGATACTTGAATATACTGTAAGGAAGTCTGGGTTTACTTGTTTCTAGGTATTTAGTGGAGAAACTGCTTCAGCAATTTGATGCAGAAGGAATTCATTCTAGAGAGAAGTCAACAAGTATACACTTTTAAAAAGAATAGAAGAAAAGATGAAAACAAATTAATTTTAAAAAAGGCCTAAAACAAATTCTAATCTTCCGGTTTGTACGGATAAATACTGAGAAGATTAAATAAATATAAATTTTTTAAAAGCCCTAAATTCAGAAATGTTCCCAAAACACTTGTCTTTGACCAGCTGTTCTGCATGTTTCACAATAGCACAGTTTATAATTCATGTTGAAAGGGCATTTAATTGTGAGAAGTGATCTGTGGGTTTGTCACACAGTTGTCAGTGAAAAGAGATGTTGAGTAAATGAAGCAATCTCCTGGTTGTAATCAATCATGAACGTGGGTTACACAAACTGTCAGTCACAGAAAGCAATTATTGAGACCCCCACATGATTAAGTTGATTAGACACAAATGTTTTCAGCACATTCAATGGAAGTTTTGAACACTCAGCATCTCAAAGGGTCAAGCCTCAGCTTTGTGTGGAACTGGCTTTTCCATGCACATCACACTAACAGAACTGCCCTGCAATTAGTGCAATCACTACAGACAAAAGAAAAAGGATATAATTAAAATTAAGCAACCCACTGGTTCTGCAAAAAAAAAAAAAAAATTGTCAGTAATCTGCACCTGTTTGTTTCTTTCTTATTTCTTAATAGCAGCTCTCAGTGGGAGTGGAGGAAAACATCTCTTTAGTGAAGGCCACAGTCAAACCTGACTCCATGTGCAAAACCCTTAGATAAGCTTATCATCAGTACAGTCTGAAGGAAATGATAAGAAGGACCTTGCTCCTCTCTGTTCACATTCCTACTGTATCACCACTTGTTTTGTGGAAATCAGCTCCTGATTAGATGGCTGGAGAAACAATACCTACCTATGGGATGTGATTAGCATTCACATTATCAGGATTTAACTTTTCCTCCAGGTCTTTACAGGTAAAAAACTCAGCAGTATCATAGTCTAATAAAACTCAACAAACTAACCCAAATAACTGTTTTTATAAACTGTTTATAAAAATGTCCCCTTTTTTCTGCAAAGCCTTTCCCCATTCCCTCCTGGAGTGAGTAGAATTTACATTAGAGCACAGATTACAGTGGCATTTCTGGGGTCCTTTTTAAACAAGATCATAATTTTCACGACTTAGATAGGCCTGATTTTTAAAATAATGTTAATTGCAATGTAAGACTCCATAGAACTGACCTGTAATGATAACAGCATGGTTTTGAAGCATGAGGTTACATCCTCTAACACCTTTAACACAGTAACACATGCTTGCAAGACTTTGTTTAACCACAGGTTGGTTTCCCAGGGAAGACAAATCTGGTACTGTGTAAATTAAATTAAGAAGTGCATAAATACCTCTTCTTTAAGTATTGTTTTTCCCAAGGGGCTTTTTTATGAATTTTTATTTTTTAAACAACTGCTAGAGGAAGGTAGAGGAAAAGCTCAGCATACTTGGTCCAAGAAATAGAGCTTTCAGACCTGCTGGTTTCTTAAACTGCAAAAGCTTGTTGGAACAGAAGGAACATCCTGACATAAGTAAAATAAGAAACACTAATCCAATAATTCCCTGCTTTGAAATACTAAATGAAAAGGAAGAAAAACCTCAAACCTAACCCTCACACAAAGACACCCAATCTATAATGGCAACCACAACCCTGCACTGCCTTCACTGGTTCTGAGGTTTGTGTCATGCTCCTCTCCAGGAATAAAAAGTTAAGTCTTGTTAATGCAGAAAAAATAACACTATAATTGATCAATTAGGTCTGTTTCCTCCTGATCTGTGGAACTGATATTCTCACTACTTTAATTTTCAGTCTTAACCCCACACTTTCTTGAACCTTTGATAGCTGCTCTGTTCCCTTCCCCTTCCCTTATCCCAGACACCTTTTTGCACAGCTTATGGGGAAAAAAAAAAAAAAAAAGATTTAGTGAGGTAGTATTAGTTATTCATCAATATTTCATACCCATGGGTAATTAATTTCGTGACTCTCTATAGTGGCAGCAAATCGCACTACTGCTTTGTATTAAATGTCAGTTTTACTTTGGAAATGGTTTTATTTACAGGTTACTGCAAAATGAGTTTGTTTGCTCCTTATGTTCCTACAGCACATTTGAAAGTTAATTACAAGAAGAAACTAAAGCTAGTGAACCAATAATTCAGTGCTGTTGAACAAGGACAGGCCATTTGAGAAAAGGCATTTTCCAGCAAGTTGTGATCCATTAACATAATAGGAACCACAAAGCCAAGGTAGCATTTGTCACCACAGATAAATCATATATTTACACTGGGAGATAATCCAAGCCTGATGAGGACAAACCACAGTGAGTTTCTCAGCTAGGTTTAGAAAAGGTGTGAGATTTGTGAAATAATACACATTCACCTAATAATAGCTTTTAGCATAAATCACACTAACACCAGAAAACCATTTCCTCCAATATCCCACCTATAAAGCTACATCCTTATGCCCAGATTGTAATCATGCAAAATAGGCTGCTTCAGAATGAAAGTATAAAATATGAATGTGCTAAATGAAATATTCTAGAGACCTGACAGTCTTGAGATCATAAGTACTTATCTGAGATTTAAAAGACATGGACTAAATTCCATGCTTTTCTCTGCCTCTTTTCCAATTCTACCTTTAGAAATAATATAAATCTATTTTCTGCTTAGATTATTGAAATTTTCTCTTGAGGGATTGTCTTTTCCTACTGCATTAAATCTCCCAAGTATAGAAGATAAAAACTGAAATAAAGAGAACTCAAGATCACAATGTAATTAATGTATACCCTCAATGTCTTCCAGTCTTGGGGTATTTGCAGAGTTTGTCACTACTTAGACAACAGCTGGAAAAACCCTTTCTGGTCAGGAGAGGAGGCAGATCTGCCTCTAGGTGTTCAAGTAGCATGCACCAGGAGGATTTCTTCAGTTCTTTTAGCTTTACCAGACAATGATATGCTGATAGGATGGTAATTCAAATGTTTTCCCACCTGGAGTACACACTGTCACCTGAGGACAACAATGAGGAATCAGGCTGGTGGCAGTAGCCTAAGGATTCCACACAAGTCTTTGAAGACCCTGAACTGGAAAGAGCATGTCAAAGGCTGAGCAGATAAATCAGTCTCACTTCCTCCTTATTTAACTAAAATTTAAAAAGCATTTGCATCCATAAATATGCTTTTGCATTGCATGCTTACTTATGAGGGCATAGTTTAGAGGTTTGATCAACAAAGTCATTTTAACATGGTAGAATGTTATACTGGATAGACAGAACAAAACCATGTTACATTGTATTCAAAAAACACATTTAACACTTCTTCCAAAATAAAATCATGAAGGTACATGAAGAAATTTGAAATCTGTTGTGTTTTGAGACAGGAAACTTCCAAAGGAAATGTGTTGTAAAACTTTAATCTTGACTGTAAAAATTGACTGTAAAACTTTAATCTTGATTCAGGCTTCAAAACTAGCAAAAGTGGGGAGTACAATTCCTTTTTGGGTGCCTCTTACCTCAAGACTGATGGCAAGAAGTGGGCCAAAAAAATCTACTGCCAGTACTTCTATGGCATGATGTGTGCATAAAACATTCACAGTGTCTTCCTTGCAAGATTAATGTGTCAGGACAGGGCAGAGGCACTTAATTTGCCAACCTCTTCATGACTACAGTTCAAGAGACTCAGCAATCCAGGTCATTCTGCCTGCATACTTGGCTTTCAACAAATACTTGCTGGTTTTACATTGTTAAGGGATTAATATAACTCTGGCAATGACATGACACGAGCCATTTAGCTTTATTCATATCAGCTGTGTACAATGGTATATTCTTCACAGCTAGATGATTTCTCCCTTCTGACACTTCATAGGGGTTTATTTCATAGGGTATAATTTCTGGTTGTGCATCTACCATGGGAAGTGAGGTTCACTAAAAATAAATCACTTCAGCCTTCCTTTTAATGCTGCTGGAGAAGGAAAGAGAAGGGAAATAAACTTCAAGAACTGACAGCTCAGAACTTTTAGCAAACTTAATTTAAGGCAAGATGTTGCTATCCACACCAAAATCCACTTCTTAAAATCACTGCATACTACAGTGGTTCACATTGATTATCTGTTTTGAAAGAGCAACGTCTCAAACATCTTCTAGCCTTTATTCACTGTTCATTCTGACATGCAAGCACATGGTTTAGTAATAGGATTATATTTATATCAATCCTATTACATGATCGGATTACAGTTCCTGATCCAGGAATGCTTTTCAGCCCTAACAGGAATTTTACATCATGCAGCTTTAAGGACCACCAGCAGTTTCTGTCAGTGATCATCTTAGCTTTGAAATATTTGCAGAAACAAGTAGGTACTGAGTAAGGCAGCAGAGAAGTGTATAGATTGCACATACCATAATTGCACTAACTTCATGAATTCTGCTAATGTAATGTTTTCTTTTTATTGTTGCTCTGTTCTAATTAGTCAATTCAGAAAATTAAAAGTGACATTTGGTAGGCTATGTTTCAAGAATAACAGGCAGGGAACTTGAGAGACAAAGACTACAGTATCATTTCCAAGACCCTTCAATTGTGATAAAGAAAAAATTTACCCCTTCTTCCTATATTTCAGTCTCCATCTTGCCAACTTGGAGTTTACATAGTCCCCACCTTTAAGGAGTTGTCTTTTATCATGTCAAAATATGGTCTGAATCATTTTATGGTATTTAAACAGATGTATTTCTCAGAGGTGTGTGTCAGTTCATGGAGTGAAGAGTGGTAAGAAAGGCTTTGACTATTTCAGACTGTACTTGAACAGATAATAAACATTCACGTTCATTAGATTTTAAAACCTCAGTGCTAACAGGACTGTGTTGTCAAGATAGAATAGGTGTAATGTTCTCAATGTCTAACTGCTGGTTTGTCTGGCCCATCTCAAAGGCACCACTTCAATATAAGCATCCTGTTAATCTTACTGGAGAATTAATTTTTGCAGTGCTACAGGAGCATTCAGTCATCTGTCTACCTTCTACTGACAGGGGTTAAGAGAACAATTCAGCATGATTGCCAGGATAGTTTTGCTTTTAAATACCAACATTTCATTGCATTTACAGTTTAGAGAATGTGGTCTGATGGTAAGAACAGGAAAAGATGTAGGCTGGTGATAAATCTCAGTGTTAGCCCATTCTGAGTCAGTGTCAAAAATAACTCTGAATTGAGGACAAAACTCTCGTTATGTGTCATGAAGAGACTCACAATTAATTACGAGCACTCATATTGACATCATGCCCATTCTTCCCTCCATGGCTCAGAGAGAAAGGTGGTACAAATCCTTTTCTCTTCAACTCCAAGTCAACTTAGACACTGAAAAAGACCTCACATAATCTCCCAGACTCAGTCCTAAGATAGAGAGGCATGAAGCACAATCTTCTATCTCAAAACAACAGAGCTCCCTTAACAATCTGTAACATATTCAGTTGCACTTTGCAAGAATTTCAATCTCCTGTGAGAAAAAAAACAACCTGTAGTGCTTCAAAGTGATGTCCTTCAAGTGAGCTGAAAGATTTATGGACAAGTATCTCTTTAAACCCCAGAAATTAAGTCTTGTGGAGCCTGTGGTTTAAATTTTGATGCACTTTAGTCTTTTGCTTGGAGTTTCATGAGATTCTTTACTTAGTAATATTGGAGAAAATTATAATACAAAAATAAGTGTCATGCCTTTCATAAAGTGTCATCACTTTCATAAGTGAATTGTCTTTCAGGTGTGTATTGTGAAAATATTTTTAATGCTAGTCACTTGACCTTCCTAGTTTTGCCCTAGTGTAGATATGGAAAAGACACAAAAAGGAACAAAAAGCAATGGATATTTTTCTTCATTTAAGTGGATTTTTTTGTTTGTTTGGGGTTTGTTTTTTGATTTTTGTTTTTTTAAGAGATGAACAAGAGTTTGTTTTATTTTATACACAGAGATAAATGGTTCAGACATCAAAAGTGCAGGAGATCCTTACAAGAAGACCTTGATTGAAAGTCTAGTGAATAAAAGGAAGTTGAATCCAGAAAAGGATCATTTGCTTGTGAAAGCACCTCTCCCAGCCCAGAAAAAAATGGGACTGCATTTTCCCTGAGAGCAGTCTTCTGGCATGCCAGTTCATTGAATTATTTTAGTCAACTTTTTCCTTAAATATTTAATCACAAAGTTCAGCATCCAGACTCTTTTAAATTCAGAATAATTTGTTTAAAAATAATCACACAGCTGATTATTTGGAAAAAATTTGCTGTCACTGGCAAATTTGCACATCTTAAAACATTTTGTTTAGGAAAAACAAAAACAAGTTGGTGAGCAAAGAGGCCTAATTGCCTGCACAGAAGTCTCATTTTTTTGTCTGCATCCCAGAGTGACAAACTGAGAGTTGGATGCACCATGTACACTGTGAGATAGTAACCATAACTTTAGAATTTAACAGCAGAGAATTGGGTCAACATATTTTGGGGGTACAAACTGCTTACAGCACAGAGCAGTGAGTAGCCATGAAGACTTGTCAGATTTGATCCTGCTTGCTTTAACACATTCCCCATATCAGCACTTACTATTAATCAAATGTTATGGGAAGCTGCCTGCAACCGCGTTCTGCAACCATGATTAATTAAACAGCAGGTTTTACAGGGGAAACAAGTCACATTTTCAGAGCCAAGGGTCTCTAGATTAAAAACTTGTAAGTACAAATGTAGGACTGCTGCATGTCAGCTTCCCAGCTGATTTTGTCCATCTTGAGTGGCAGAGGCACATGTCAGGCAAATTAAATTTTCCCTCACTTCACATCCAGAAGTATGGTAGAGAAGCAGCACTACATGGTGCTGAATTACCTCTGAAGAGTCAAACAATGATAATGCCTGGCTTTCTGCAAAGCACAGGCTCTCTAGTGAGAAGATAAAACCCAAACTTGATAGCTAGTAGCAAATATCTGTAATTCAGACCAAGCTTTTAACTAAATTGCTTTTCAGAAAAAAAAAAAAAAATAAAGAAAAATCTTAGGCTGATATAAATGTCAATTTTCTCTCCCTGACTGTAACGTTCTATTTCTTCTTGCCTCCTTTGGGCTCAGTTCCTTGTGGATATAACTTTTCTCTAGTCTCTCAGCCTCCTTTGGGCTGAATTCCTGTGGTTACAAGTTTTCTCTAGTCTCTCAGCCTCCTTTGGGCTGAATTCCTGGGATCCTCCCTCATAGAGAGTCCCACTTATCTCAGTCCTTATGATTGGAAGAAAACTCCCGAGCTCGTTAGAATCTTGTTTCTCGTGTTTATTGAAGGATCTTTACAAAACTTAACAGGTCTCTCCAGGCTGGTTACAAGATCAATCTTTGCAATTTGGCACATTTCTTTCTTCTGATGGTACAAACAAGGCCTTGTGGCTCACTTCGTGTCTGACGCACAAAATGGCCTCGAACTACGCAGTTCTTTTATCTTTATACCTATTCTTACCCAATTAACAATAGACACGTATATTATTTTTCTTAATGACCCAATGACCCATCACCTCTGTGATGCACTGCGGCATTTTCTATCCAATCACTTACTATTACCCAAAAACCTCTAGGAGATGAACATGAAGAAGAAAGAAGAAGGAACAAGGGACAACACCTTAAATCTTCCATCTTGTCTCCTGTTCTCTAAACTACTTTTTCACCCAGTGATTTAAAAAACTTTCTAATCTACCCACTTACACTTTTTCTATCTAACTTTAGCATTTGTTCTCATGTATCACCATGAAAACATGCCCATGAATTTCATATTATATGAAATCCAGTGTTTCTTTGAATTCTAGAACTAAATATTAAAAACAAGGGCACACACACTGTATCTCAGACTCCAACACCTGACATCTGCATAAAAACCAAATATTGCTGAATAGACATACCCTACTGGAAAAAAAATTATTACCTGGGATATATACTTTATAATTTAAACAACATACATACATATTCTAAAAGCACTTTTTATTGATGAAGAAAAAAGTATGCCACATACTCTTAACAATTAGCCATTCTAGTTCCACAAGTCAATCACCTGTCTAGCTTCACAAAAAATGATATCACTACAAAATGACAGGGTTTTTTTCAGTGAATATATTTGTTATGTTCACAAATGGAAGTTTTTGGGTTCTAGGTTGGCAGGTTTACCAATGCAGGAGAAGCCACAACTCCTGGGGCTCTTTCATTCCAGTGTAGGGTGGGAATATTAGGGGCACGTGACTTCTTCCCAAAGCAGGATTCCCTCTGACACCTTTAGCAGCCACTGCCTAACCCCCAACACAGCATTATCGTGTCTCCTTGTGCAGCATCCAACAAGCACAGGAGCCACACTCAAGTCAGAAGCCACAGGTCCCCCCAATCCATTATTATAGATTACACAACTGTGGCCACTGGACTGCTAAATCTGGTACATGTGTCATTCCTATCTCTGTCAAATACCCTCCAAGAGTGTCTAATAATACCTGCTTTCCCATATTTTAATCTTTCTTACCCTATATCATTCATCCGTGTAACACATCATCCCTTAAAGATTTTAATATGCCTACACCAGCATTTGGCCAAGCCCAGGTACCCTAGTGCTTAGGGTTTCCAGGACTAGCTTGCCTGCATCTATTACTAGTGTATTTCCCCAAGAGAAGGGAAAAAACCCCCATCAACAGCAAAACCCCTCAATAATCATATTCAGAGACCTGTTGGTGAAAGTAACAAACACATTCATTTTGGCAGCTAGCCTCTACTCTCATAGTGCACAATCTGAATATTAGCAGCCTTTCTACCTCTGGGCAGTACCTAACACTGTAAGCAGCCTCACTGACCTTGGTGACAGTGTCACACTGATTGCTCAAGGCACTTGAAAAATCAAACCAATTGAGATTTGGAGCCAATAAGAACTCATAATTTCCTCTTAAAAAAAAAATAAAATTAAAACCAGAAATTCTGATAATTTAGAACTACTTTTTTGGTCACATGGAAGCACATCAAAACTCTCAGAAACCTTTTCTTACCACACAGTCAAAATCCCTTTCCTCTCTTCTTCGTTTAAAAGAAAAAATTGTTTCAAATTTTATTGTGACCTTACTGCTTTGCACCATAGCAGTGCATATGACATGTCAGGAAGTTACCATGGTATGACACTGAATAGATTTCATCTTCCATTCTCTAATAAAAGCTAATGACACGGATATGTACATATAGATTATATTTTCACGATTCAAGTGTTTCATTTTGCATCTGCATGAAAGAATTCAGCAATGAAGAACTGACAATAACATCTGTGCTGACTAGCCCTTGATTAGAAAGGTAGTTCTATTAATAGTACATTTTCATGGGCAGGAAAGAAAACAAAACACATATAAGAGACACACAACATGCTAAAAGTTCTCCTTTTTGTCTGCTAATTTTCCTTGAGTGTAGCATTTTTGTACCCACTCCAAAGATCCTTTAGCTTCATGTTACCATTTGTGTGTGCTCAGGGGTCAAGACAGGGATGTTTAGATGTTTAGAACAAGACAAGGATGTTTAGAACAAGACTAAGTTGCAGGAGCAGAGCTTTTGGGGGATGGTTTTTACAGAGACCACTTATCATGGGCTCTTCCCAGGCAGCCAAGGCAGTTAGTATAGCTCCTTATAAATAATTAAAATAGAGATACAACAATGCTGCAAACCTGCAGTAACCCCTATTGTGACACTCCCTAAAAAACCCCCAAATCCTTATACTTAAGTCACACCTTCCATCCAATATGCCCCCAGCTGGTTGCCAGGCAACCAAAAATTATCATTGTGACTGTGAATTAGGCATGGGTAAAGGAAACACAAATGTGTAAAAGAAATGTTTCTTTCCCTGAATGGTTCCTAGGATTTAGGTGGCCCGAGCTCCTTTCGCATCCAGGTGGTCCTGGGGAGGTGCCAGCACTGGCAGCAGCCTGCAGGTCTGAGTCCCCACCAGCCCTGCTGCAAATGCTTTGTGAGGAGCTCATCAGAAGGCAGCATGGATCAGGCAGCTCTGCTCAGCAGGGTGACCAAGCTACCAAACGTGATGGAAGGGGTGTGGCAGTGCTTTTCAGAGGAAAAGAGCAAGCACAGGAAGTCAGATACAATCTGGCTGCTTTCGCTCCAGCAACCAGCATTTTCTTGCAATTCCTCTGCTCTGGAATGGGATAAATCCAGTGAAAATGAGTGCTGGCAAGCTTGGAACACTATGTCAGGATCTGTATTATGCCCAGCAACTAATGTCACATGGGTACTACACACGTAGATGTCTCATATTTTCACCAAAGGAAATTCTCTGCTGTGGAAAAAACTCTGCCTGTCAGTCTATAAGTGATGACAGTTCAGAACTGAATTTCAGCATGCAGGTAGAAAGGATATCACAGCAGCAGAAAGATGAAAATGTGGCTCCTGACAGAGCCACATAGGGGAGAAAATAGCACTGAGAGCAGGATACCAGTTTGTCATCACTGTCCTGAGGGAGGGACACAGAGGCAGGGAAAGCTTCTTGTCTCTTCTTGAAACAAGACAAGCTCTGCAGTCAAGTTATTCCAAGATGTCCATCACATAAATGTAACACCTTGGAATAGCAAGGTTTACCACAAAAGAGCAGAAACTTTATTTGGAAGAGTCTGCTGGTGGTCATGAAATCCAACCTTGTCCTGGTCGGTTTGGGGCTGTAGACGAAATCAGCCACAGCTCTGAGGCTTGCATACTTCCAGGGGTAAGAGTCTAGAGCCCCAGCAGGCAGCCTCTTCTTCTGCTGAATCATCCATCCAAGGAAGAAACACATCTTCTATTAAAGCCTTCCAGGAAGGGGACTGCACGGCCCCGTGCTGGGATTGAACCAGATGTATGAAGATGACAGCCTGGTGTCCTATTGCTTGTCTCCAGAGACACTGATTTTCCTTTATTTGATATAATGCTGTTATGATATAATCCTTTGTAGTCAAAAAGGTTGACTCACTTGACAGCAATACTTCTAGAAACTGACACTATTTATTATGATTGAGGTATTTAAGAATATCACTGAAATTGGCTTAATTTCCAGTTAGACTGAAAAGAGTTATTTTCATCTCTTAGTCACCTTTTCCTACAAATATGTTGAGTCTGAAGATGAATTCTGATGATAGAGAACTAAAATATGCATTTCTGTAAGTAAGGTGAAATGGATTTGCATTTTGAAACAAGCCAGGCAAAATCAGTTCTTTATAAATCATGTTTTTAGGCACAGGAAAGTGAAAGCCTGTGGGTTTAATCTGTGAAATTCTGCACATTTGGACATGCACCTCACATAGTAAAATAACCCTGCAGAGCAGCAATTTTGATTTGAAAACATTCATCCACTGTTCTTAACACATAGGTGAAAAAGGGAGAGAGAGGAGTGATATGGTTAGCACTCAATAGTCAGTGTTTCAAGGACAGCACTTGTTTCATTCCTGAGCATGAGAGAAACAGAATAAAGAAATAAAGTACCACATAGAATTCCCTGCATTGATCTTCATTGATCTTCACCTTCAGACTCACATTCTTTTTGTCTGTGTGTGTCTCCATTTGGTGAGGCACCAGATCGACATTTTCATGGACTCATTCCCTGAGAGCTACAAAATTACTGGAGTCCCTTATAAATCATCCAGAAGCAGCACAGGGCTCACTCAGTCTGTGAGGAATTGCATTCCTATCTTTCAAACCCAAGACTGGCAGACCTCTACAGATACCTTCAACTAAAATCAACTCCATGAAGATCTAACCAATCGTCCATCTTGTATGCTAGTCAACCCAAAAAACTGTCGCAATTTTTTTAATTAAAAATAAAAACAACACTTAGACTCAATATTTATTTAATTGTAAAAAAATAAAATATAAAAAATAATTTATAAATAAAACAAAAACAATATTTAGATGTCATATATTAAATGGATGTAGATCCCAGCAAACCCATAGGTTTGGGGCCTAACTTTTGGGCTTTTTTGGGATTGGGGTTTTTTCCCCTTAAAAGAAATCAAGACTATAGGAGAATAAACCAGATTTTCCCAGGAGGTTAGAATCATGTCATGAGTAGAGAATATAGTGTGCAAAGATAATTACTTCCCACAGACAAAAGCCCTTGCATGATTTCCTTAAAACATGGTGTGGTAAGCACTGAACACCTACTACATGCACATCAGTCCTACCAGAAACCTAATACCTACAACTGCTTTGCTTAACCACTAATTAGCCTGACAAAAGGCACAGTTGTCCCAGCCTTGCTACTCAATATTCCAGTGATTTGTCATACCAGATGTTAATATCCAACATATACTTCCTGTATTAACATCTCTACCTGACACCTACACCAACTACATGGAAAATGTCCTTTTTCCCAGGTTTCCTGACAGCTTTATTTGCCAATTCCTCTCTTTTCAGACTCCCCACTGGGATTATTATAAATATGAGGCATTACCACCAGGCTCAAATCCATTTCAAGGCATTGGTTTAACAAAGGCTGAACTGTGTCCAAAGAACAGCAATGAAGTGTGAAGGGTCTAGAGAACAGAACTTATGAGGAGCAGCTGAAGAAAGTGTGTGTGTGGGGAGTAATCTGGAGGAAAAGAGGCTCAGGAAGACTCTCTAGCTCTCTACAATTACCTGAAAGGACCTGGTAGCGAGGGCAGGGAGTCATTGGTCTCTTCTCCCAACTAACAGGACAAGAGTTGCATCAGAGGAGGTTTAGGCTGTATATTAGGAAAACTTTCTTTTTGGAAAGATTTCTCAAGCATTGGAACAGGCTGCCCAGGGAAGTGGTTGAGTCACCTGGTGTAGCTGTGGCACTCAGGGACACAGTGATGGACTTGGGAGTGCTGGGTTAACCACTGGCCTCCGTGATCTCAAAGGTCTTTTCCAATCTAAAGGATTCTGTGACATCAACACCATATTCATGCTCAATTCAGAGGACACATTCCAGCTGAGGACATGCCACTCCAAGCCCACCAGTCTTCAGTCTAGTCAGCTTCCAACACAGGCAGCAGCATCTGCTTCCAGACCTGAATAAATGACTAAAATGAAAGGTCCTGTGTCTGTTGTACACTCATGAGATATAAAGAATTCTTGTTAATTTCCTAATCATTTCCCAAATAATTTTCACTAAGCAATGCTCCCTCCCACAACTGCAACATCTCAGCATGCACCACAAATGGCCTACACTGGGTTTTGAGCCTCCCTGCTGGAGCAAGCCTGCAGTCAGTTTTCACCCCCTTCTGCAAGAATCCCCTCCTCACCTCTGCTATCAGTCTATTCTACTGCCAACAGCACATTTAGTGTTTTCCAGGTAATCTGCACAAGAGAAAAGTAATTTGCCATGCACACTGACTGACATTTAGCTCTCACCACACAGGCAAGAAAATCATCAAGGCAAAAAACTTGTCTGATGTGGAACAGATAAAATAAAGCACGTCAAGAGAAGAATAAATTGTATGCCAAAATGTTGAGAGAGACAGACATGTTTTTCTTTTCTAAGACATCTGCAAAGGAAACATGGTATCAACTGAATCAAACTTCCTAGGTTAGGACACAATAAGGAAATGAACTTATATATAGCACAGTGCTCTCAGTGTACCAGAATTGTCCATGTGCTAAACAATCCTAGAAAGCCTCATTTGCTTTTTTTACTACCACACAGAGCTAGAAGTCTGAAAGGCTTAATAAGAAGAGAGCTCTCCTCCAGAGACTGCTTTGCAGATTAATTTGCATTTAGTATTTACCTAATAAAAGAGGTGTGCCAGTTGGTAACGTGACCAAGGAGAGGGTTTATGTATAAGAAATAACTTCCAGAATGGCATCACGCATTTCAGGACTGTGTTGTTTGCTCTGACAGGAAAGACCTTTACTCAGAAGTACAGAGGCATGTTTCAATACATCTTGACAATTTTTTTTGTGCTCTTCCAGGAATTTATTGGCAAATACATAATAAAAAAAGTTACTACTTTACTTAGCAAGAAAAAACAAATTCCCCCTCATAACACAAGCAACATGGGAGAAATAGGACAAGAAGAGTTCCCTCTTCCATAAGGAATTGCAAATCCATATCCAGTAGTGAGTGCATCACACAAACTGATTGCCAAATGTGTTTGGGGACTCACAAGAGCAGAGCCCACCAATCTGCAATGAATCACTTGAGAGCTAGTCAGAGTAGGAGCACAAAAGCCACTTCTCCTTGGCAAGTGTGAGACAGCCCCTCTTTCAAAGAGCAAGCAGTGGGTAGAGAAACAGTTTATGAGTCCAAGAAAAGCATTATGTACTATAAATCTTATTAAAAATTATAGCAAATATCTGTCTTCTTAAATAAGTCTACCTTGAAAGAAGTGAAGCAAAACTAACCTAGAGTTTATAAGGCCTTTTAAAACCTACAGAACAGTAACATTTTAAATCCTACTAATCTGGTATTTATACCAGTATAAATAGCTTCCACATCCCTGTTCATGCACAGGCATGATTCATTTTACTTCTTGTACTCCCCCTTCCTTTTTCCTCTCCCTGCAGGCATCTACTTTATGTCTAAGTGTAAGTGTAAAAGAATGAGAAAAAAGCCTGAGAAAATTTAGAACTAAAATACTTGTTATGCAACAGAAAACACAAACAAAAGGTGAAAAATCCAAGGATAAGAATAAAACCATAGGCTTTGACCCAGGTTAGAATTCAGTCCTACAAGAGTATTGCAAAGGCTGAGGACTGTAAAACTATGGTACATTATTTGCAGGATTGGTAAGAGCTACTTCCAATATATGTGTTCTACTCAAGTTCTTCAAGCATGAATTCTGCAAAGCA
The DNA here is from genome assembly GCF_001522545.3 of Parus major. Classification (NCBI taxonomy): domain Eukaryota; kingdom Metazoa; phylum Chordata; class Aves; order Passeriformes; family Paridae; genus Parus; species Parus major. The sequence continues at coordinate 18,080,832 of NC_031775.1, forward strand.
TTTGAACATGCAATTAACATTAAAATCACATGCTTAAATCACACTGATTTTAAAGTAGTTTAGACTCTGAGTATTTGCAGAATCAGAGGTGTCAGAGCCTGACTATCAGCTGCCTGTACTCTTTCAAGTGAGGGACTACATACCTCAGATGAAGATCTGCATTTCACTCTTCAGTTTTGAACCACTGCATCAAGGAAAGCTTTTAGTAACTTTTTCTTGCACCAAAGGCAACCCATGTGCTTAAAAATATGTATTCTCATGTATTCTTCTCTCTTCCTTCCATTGAGTAAGTTCAGGAAAACTTGTGTACAAGCATAATTAAGACTTGACCAATACATTAAGGAAATAAGTGACTAAGACTTTATTCTAACAAGACATAAAATGCTAAAATTGTCAAAAGACAGAATGTAATTTTACCTTCATTTTATTTTGGGATTGGCAAAAATGATTTATTGCAGTTATGATTTGGGGGTTTGTGGTGGCTTTTTTACATTTTTCCACCCAAATTACCACATTTTAGTACACTTTGGTACACACTGCGTCTGTGGCACTGCTAACATACATACTGCTGTTTAATACAGAGAAATTAAGGAAATTATAGATCACAAAGTGGGAAGGAAAGGGAAGGGAAGGGAAGGGAAGGGAAGGGAAGGGAAGGGAAGGGAAGGGAAGG
>NC_031775.1:18081564-18102626 GCF_001522545.3 Parus major
GGAAGGGAAGGGAAGGGAAGGGAAGGGAAGGGAAGGGAAGGGAAGGGAAGGGAAGGGAAATTAAAAAATTTAACTGGATTTCTACTAGGGTTACAGTGTTATTTATTACAGGATATAGAGAATAAGAGGTTAATAATAACCTTGAAAATTTGGTAAGGAAATCACTCCAGTCACAGAACTGGGAGAAAGGGTGAAAAAGAGCCAGAACACATGGGGTAAATATTTTTCACATCTCTTACAGCAGGACAAACTGTACCTGAAATAAACCTCTAAAAGTTGCCAATCTTGCCAAACATTTGTTCCCAGGCATCTCATTAGCTTTCAAGACACGCTGTCAGTTCTCTTGCTGAGAGCACTATCAGTGGAGGCTGCAATGCCAAGCCAAGGTTCTGGGTTAAGTGGCTGTTAAAGGGAAGTTATTAATAGAGCACTCATTCTGTATATTATCACTGCCATATCAATTACATCACTTGGATGTCACAAAAAGCAGGGCATGCTGAGATATCCTAACCTGAACCAAGTCCAGAATCTGCCCCTACTTTTATCACTTCAGAGAGATCATGCTGAATACTGAGCTTCCCCAGCTGTGCCACACATTTGAAACATCTTTGCAGAGAGGATCAATTTACATCCAAAAAGCAAAAATGTGCTGCCTTTAATACTTGGGGTTTCTGCATGGCATTACAGCTCTCAGCATTACTGCAGAACACAAGGAAAGGCTTCCTTACTCCTGAAGAAATGCTGCACAGTTAATCCGGGATGAAATGAATGGCAGCCAGGGGAATTGCTGTGTCCTGGAGGAGCCTGAGGAGCAAGGACAATGTCCCCTTGCAAAGGCAGGACGGAGGGATGGTGCTGCAGGGAGGTGCTGCCAGGGTTCGGACAGCGCTGGCTTAAGGCAGTCACAGGAGATGGCGATTTTCCAACAGAGGCCGCTGCAGCCTATGGTACAGCCCCGAAAATCCGAGGTGAACAGGAAAAACCTGGGGATGACTCCATGGTGCCCACCACAGTGTGCTCCCGGGAACAGGAGCTGTGCCACCTGGGTTTTCTGAAGCAAGCATGCCCAGCTAGACAGGGACTCCAAGAGGAAATTCAAGGTTTCTTAGTCCCTGCAAGAGAACTGCCTCAATGCAGCTATTCCCTGCATGACAACCTTGCACTGTCCTCTGCCACATGGAAATATTGAATAAATATCCCCTGTGTGCTACATTTGCCCTGTTTTTTTTTTTTTTTCTTTAAGACATATTTGCTCCTTAACTTTCCAGGCAGTATGGATTTTTACTGATGTGTAAAGCTCTTACATGTTAATCATCATCCAGAAAGGTAATTTTAAATCCTACTATATTAGTAGTCATTCCCAGGTGTGTAATCATGACTAAATGTGAACATTCAGAAACATTTTTGATGACTGCTGCAAAAAATAAATCCAGTACAAATGCAGCTAATATGTTCACAGTCAAATGCACATCACAAATAGAAAAGAGACAATTTTGTAAAATGCAGATGAATGAACAATACAGACACATATATTCACTCTCTTCAGTCACACTGAAGCTCATTTTGTCACAGCAAGTGGCACACCCTTCTCATTTAGCCAAAGCTATAGCTGTATTTTCTGATGCAATGCTTGTGTAGAGCAGAGTTCTGCTCTTTTCAGCATAACAGAAACTTATATGGAGCTGACACTGTCTTAACTGAGGTGGTCCCCAATGGAAATGCAATAAAACTAGATTTTAACTGAAAATGCAGGAAAGGACTTCTACTTAAGAGCCTTCGTAATCAGGGAAGACATTCCCTAAATACAATGGGTGGAAATCCTCGCTTCCCTTGCTCCCCAGTATCTGAGCACAGATGTGGTTGCTCGGGAGGGCGAGCACCACCGAGGCCCCGTTTCCTCCCCACATGTTCCTTCCTCCAAAGGACAATGACAGGCATATCAGCAGGCCAGGCTATACTGGCAGAGCACGCAGAAAACCCATTCCCTCCAGCAGAGATGGGAAGAACATCCCAGTCCAGGGATGCTGCTGCAGTAAGAGCCTCAGCCCAGCTGCAGCCGGGCTCCCAGAGAGCTCGCTGGGTGTGCGCCAGCACTGCCACAGGGGCTCGGAGAAAAACACCTAGGTGGAGGTCTCCTTACATATTTTACAGCAAACAACACTGATCTGACAGAAAGCCAGTGAGAATGTGCTCTTTTCTGGGTTCCCTCCTGCTGTTACCACCGCACAAAGGAATTATTTTGCTGCAGAATATTGCAGGTTATCTTACCGCAGTGTTCTGGGGCTTGGGATGAGGGGGGAATATCTTCTGGTGAATAGTAACTATCTCACTGAACATTCTAATTTCAAGCAACTTGTGAAATGAGATTAAGAGCACTCTACACAGAAATTTTCTCCAAGCTTTTTTATTTTACTTTTTGTTCAACAATTTACACCAAATTAAAACTACTTTGAATAGTGATGGTGATACTAAACAGTAGTGAGACTAAAGTGAATCAAAACAGCACAGTCAACATTCTGAAACTGCACCTTACATGCTCTTACAATAAAATTTTGAAAGACAGTTCAAGTGTATTAAAACATTGCTAAATCCATCTTTGGCACTTGAAAATATCACTTGGTAATAACACCCGGTAAATGAGACATGGACACCGTATTTTGAACCTTATTTATCAGTCAGTACATGCAAACTCTAACATATGAACCTGGACTCATCAGTGGTGATTGGACATTTTTAACAAGATTGCAGAGAATTCATAGAGAGAAATATCCATAACTTTGATGCTCCCACTCTTGCCTTGTAGGACAAAGCTAGATATGAAATCAGAGAAAGAATGAAATAAACTGGGAAAGAAGCAAACCTATTTGTCAAGACTTCGATGCACATGCAGAATGTGCTATAGAAATACTTCTACACATCTGTTTCATGAAAGCATGCATATCAAGATGTCTTTCTAAAGTTTCATTTTGGATCATTAGTAGTTTGGTTAATAGACAACTAAATCATGCCCAGGAGGATTTAATTTGCTTGCCTCATCATGGCCTTTATTTCACCTACTCACAGGAGGAATATAATATGCTGGCCTGCAATCTCAAGGGGTTGGTCTACATCAACTATTTGTACTAAAAAAACATTTTAGAGAACATTTGGAGTTGGATTGGGTAGCAATTTCTTATATAGGTGATGGGGTAGAATGTGAAGAATAGCATAGAGAGGGCAGGATCTGAAGGAGGATGTCTGAAGGCACACCAGCTACCCCCTGGATTTTGTTCTAATTTTTTGTTATTCTAATTATTTTGTTACTAAAGGAAAAACTTTGAAATTCTAAATAAGAGAAACCCTATCTTTCAAAAATTTATCAGTATATATTGAAAGCTTAAGAGATTGTACTGTTATCTGGGTCATTTTGTTAGAAATACTGGCAAACACCCTTTTTTTTTCCCTGATTAAGGTTAAAAAGGCAAGTTTTTCAGGAAATTAAGTTTTATGCTGACTGTGTTTGGCACCATAACTCTGTCAGTGTTTCCAAGGAGTTAAGTTTGAAAATGAGTGATTATGAAACTAAATGTATGTCTTGTACATGAAAACATTAATTATGATTTCTCAAATGAATACAGAAAAAGCCATACATCTTTTAAAAAAACATATGCTTCTGCTTTTAAAATGAAAACAAATTAAAATATCCACAGGAGCTTTTACAGTGATTAAAATCTGCCAGCCAGCTGAGCTGAGTAAGTTAATTAGCACCAAAGAAGCCTCAAGTGATCTGCAGTTTTAGTCACAATTCCTTTGTCTTAAATTTACATGACTAAGGTTACTTTGTACATGGAAAAGATTTATGTAGCACGGTACAAAAGACAAAAAACAATCTTGGAATGATTTTCACCTGATTTATTTTCTACCATATTTCCTGTACTTGTCTGGAGGACAGAGCTATCAGATAATAGCAGCCATTTTACAACCATCACTTCACCAAATGCAAATGCCCATGAGGTTACTATTTAATCAAAGTTGGGAAAGGAAAGTTAGGAAAGATCTGATAAATTCCTGATCACAGACAAATTTTAAATGAACACAAAAACTGCCCTTTTTGGTACCTTTTGGAGCTCAAACTGTTCAAAGTTCTTCATACTGCTTTAAAACTCTAAAATAGTTAGTGTTACAACTTTTCCCCCAAAAACTAGCAAGCTTTACTTAAAATAAATCCCTGACATTTGCTAGGTGGTCTCTGACAGTGACCAAGAGCATATGCACAACATCCATTGCACCCAGTCATAATATCTGCAACGAGGAAAATAATTTTTATTTTACTACTGCAAATAGGTCTGCAAAAATACAGAAAATAATTTTCTATGAATACTAGTAGAAATTTTAAATTAATCTCCATTGTATGTATGAGCATCTGTGTTTATTTTTTCCGAATAGTCTATTTACTGGCAGCATTTCTAAATGAATAAAGTTATTGGCAGCACAATTCACATAAACAGAGTTCACTTCTTGCAAGCATTCACACCAAATTGAGCAAGGAGCTCTTCCAGTGAAGTAACAAAAATAATAAGTGCAAAGGAATAAACCCTATTGGAAGTCAGTGAAACACCTCCTGCACCAAAACATCTGGGACAGAGCATTCAGCCAGTTTTCCTACACCAAATATTCGCAATTGTTTGCTAGTGATCTGATGAAATTATTTGATACATTCTTTGTGAAACACATTTGGGAAAAATTTCATCCATCAGTGGTAGCTTGAAGACATGGAAAAAAAGAGAAGAAATTAGTCAAATAATTACTACCAAATTACAAATAAAGAATTAATTTAGACAAGCACTTCAAATGACCAGTTGGCACAAGTAAAGAACATTACTAACAGTTGCAGAAACGCAGTTTCTGTGCATTCTACAGGTGCAGAGAACCAAATGGTTTCTTTGCACACAGATCTTGATTTCTTCTTGTAAATTAGAATAAAAAAAGTGGTTTCAACCACACCTTTCACCCACCAAAGGAGCAGAGGTGAAAGTGCCACTGCAGCCCAGTGGTCTCAGAGCTGTCTGTGAGCTGAAGTAGACGAGGATGGAATCATCAGAGCTCCTGCCAGCCATGCTCAAGGTGTCATACTTAATACAGGTTCTGCAGGCTGATATTTCACACAAGAATCAAAATGCTTTGGCCAACTGCCATGTAAAATTTCAACAATTTTTGTAAATTTTCCTGCCTCCAAAAGTTATCAACAACCTACTTGAACACACCATTTTACTTAAGAAAATGGCATTATACCATCACACCCCAATTGGTAGAACAAGCTGTTTTTTCACTCACATTACTATAACACCATGAGGGAAGAACATATTTCTAATTTTACCACTATCATTAAACTCCTTTTGCAGGGTTGCTTTTGCATTTATACAAGATCACCTTCTCCTTTATTGCAAGTCAAGCATTATCTGAGCAGCGTAACACCTCGTAGCTCAGATGGAAGATGAAAGATAAGAGTAAGATTCATGGTTATTGAACCCAGTGAGGACAATTGCAGTCTCACAATTATGTCATTAAATCTGTGGGAGAAAGTGACAAATTTACTCCTGGACTAACTCCTGCACATTTCTGGTGGCACATTTGTTTTCAGCAAGAAAGCCTCAACAGCCCTTTGTGAGAAAGGCGACAGCTTCACTGAATGATCTGAAGTTGGGGAGCTCTAAGACACTTCCAGAATCCTCACTGTGCTGTAAACTGGGTGAGTCTTGCACTATTCAAGGGCTACTATGAATATTATATACTGGAAAAAACGGAGGCATACAGTTATGGAAGCACAGAGCATGGCAAAAAGAGTATGGCAAATGCAGAGTTTTCTTTTCCTAAGCTGAGCTTGAGATGTTGGCTCGGAGAGAGGCACCTCCCTATGAGAATGTGCCAAGTCTTCTAACCCCTGAGAATTAGGGATTTTAGTGTGGTTATCCACAAAAGGAAACGATAATGCATTTGGAAAACCTGACTGTAATGGGAGTTTCCTTCATCTCAGTGAGATTATAGTAAAGTAAACAGTCTGCTACTGTACTAGAAGTCATTAGTGTGTTTACAACTGAAAGAATTCCAGTAGGTGCAGTGAAGAAAAATCTCTATTGATGGATGGTTGTCTCATTAATCCTTTCCCCCTAGCATATAGTTTGGGGAAAAAAGAATAATTTATTTTAAATTAGACCATCTGATATTGCTTGGAAAAACTGACAAGTTTGGCGAAGAAGTAACTTTAAGTACCACATGCATTTAATTATACTGTAAGTTTTACTTGATTTTGCTACACCCCTGGTTTGATAGAGAGTAGGGAGAAGCACCAGGATATAACATTTGTGACCTATTACTTTTGATGTGTTCTTGAATCACTGTACAGCAGGGCAGACAAAGCTTTCTCAGGCACAGCAAAACAGCACAACCTTGTAAAGACAAAGCTTCTAGTTTAGTTTATGTATTACTAGTAAATTTAAAAGAAAACATCCATGGGCAGTAATTTGCATTACATTCTAGAAAATATTGCCTTACTTTCAGGTCTCAAAATAACCCTTTACGACCACCTGTGAATCACACACATCTAAACTATTTCCTTGTTTTATTTTATGTGTTTATTTATGTGTTTATTTTCCTTCAGCCATCAACATGAGCTAACCAGGAGCAACATTCCTATTAGATTCCAAATTAACAGGGACTGATGGCATTTTTCTGCTAATAACTAAGACTTTGCTGACATTGGGTACAATAGATAAAAGAAAGGGGTCCTGATGCATCCTCTCCCATAATGAGTTTTATGATTCTTTTTTTAAATTTTCCTTCATAAATATGAATCACTTTTCTAATTAAGCAAAAGATCACACCTCTGTACTATAATATGTTTGTGCTGAAAAGGTTTAAATCTTAAGCAGACACAATCCTGTGTACCAAGCTCTACATTTAATAGAAAAATATAAAACAAGTTGCAGGTATATTAGTTTAACAATTGCAGTAAGGTTCCCCTGCAAGAACATGTAGCAATGAGAGGATAGAAAATTAGAGTTGCTATCAAGAGGGCAACATCATTACAGTTTACTGAAATTAATATTTTTCTGAACTGTTACTGCAAATTATCAAAAATCACTGTTATCTACAAGTTTCATTTATGGATGTCACAAACTTCCACTACATTATTTGGAAAATGGCAAAGTAATGTGTTTGTACAATTACCTCCTCTGTTCTCATCCAAATTCAAGAACTGATACCCAATAAATACCTAAAACTATATATATATAATTTTATGACAAATTCCATCCATCCATTCCCAAAGCCAAGAAATTATTCTTTCTTTACTTTGTGTTATTGGGCACTGCATGCTCTTGTAGCAGATTTTTCAGCTGTAAATACTTTCTCAGTAGAAAAAGTGAGGAGTAATTAATCTTGACTAATACTTGGAGTTCCTTCAGTATTCACAAAACATCAGCAAGTAACTTGGTCCCTTACAAGATTGACTTCCCAAGGGCTTTTTGCTACACTTTACTTGCCAAAAAATAAAATCAAATGCTGCATGTCAAGCAGAACAGCAATCCAGACTGCAATTTCAGGTACCCTCTTTTTGACACATGGAACAGAGCCATTCCTATCAGAATAAATAATGCAGTGAATTTCTTCTAAAGATCACAGAAATGTAGTGAGGCACAGCTGGAAGGGAAAGGTGAAGAGAGGATCTAAGCTAACTGCTGCTTTGAATTAGTATCCTTGCAGATATCCATCTAATCCATTTTTAAACACTTCCAAGGAAAGCTATTTTGCAGTCTCCTAAAGAGGCAGGAATACAGCTTGATCTACAAAACTTGTATTCCTGATTTGTTATTAAAATCTCTCTTGCTGCAATTAAGCAACTTAGCTTTTGTCCTGCCCTTGGTGAGACTACTTCTCTCCTTATATTTTTCAGATTTTTGAAACTCTGCTCTTGTCCTTAAATCCAACCAAACAGCTCCTCAAACCCTCATAAATCCCATTTTCTAAACATCTCTGTAATTCTCTTGCAGTTCCTTGGGCTCTTTGCTCTTGCTCTGCATTCCCTTATAGGCAGTGCCCATAGTCAGTCCAGTCTTGCCACGTGCACACCCTGGCAGGACCAGGGGGAGATGATTGCTGCCCATCATTTCATTTGACCCCTTTTCTTTATTTTCTTTTTCTTTTTTTTTTTTTTTTTTCTTGCACTTGTGGTTTTTAGTCTTAGTGCAGGAATTTGGAATTTGCTGTTGTCTTCTCCAGTGTCATCTTAGCCTGAACTCTGCCAGTTCCCCTCCCTCAGCTTGGTATCACAACAGGGTTTTTCTAATCCCTGTTACAAGGTCTGAAATTTATGGGGAGTGCAAGTAGACCTGGAAACCTATTAATCCCTTCTGGGAAAACTGATAAAATTATCTCCCCTTTGATGAATTTTATTGATAACTATTTTGAAGTACTTCACAGCTATTTGTTAACTCCCTTCTTGGCAAGTTTGCTGATCCTATTGCTTTTCAAACTATAGACCACTAAAGCTGAATAACATAATAAACCACTTTCTGCCCAGCCACAAGTCATTCCAGTTAAAGTATTTGAGATGAAGCTCATGAAGAATCACAGTTAAACAACAGACAAGTAGAGCTCTGCTTTGCTTTTTCTTCCTGTTCATATGTCCAAGTGCTGCATTTGCACTCTGGTTGGTTGGGGTGTCACCCCCCATCTGAAACAGAAATGGTCACCAAATTTCAGCAATACTGTTACAGTTCTTAATATAATCTGGAATTAACTAACTCAGAAAGTTTTCATTGCATAATACTAGTGATTGTTTTATTTATTGCTATTTTTAATAGGCTATTTGCAATGTCTTGTCCTCCCCACTATCCCCAGGGATTACATGCAGTACCTAATCACTTTTTTAGTAGCAAGAAGATGCTTCAGCCTCAAAAACCACAAAGGGACTGAGCTGAGTTTTCACAAAGACAGACTTGAAGCAAAGATTTGTGAGATTTTTAACAACTCTTCAAACTTAGGTCATTAGCACATATTATCCTTTAACCCTCTAGACCAAGACTGAAATCTGTAAATCAAAATTAAAAGCATGATTTATCCTATTATTTTAATCTGGTTTTTGTCCTTAAAATATACAATCCCAAATGCTCATTATTTTAGTAGTCTACATTTTCCCCATAAGGTTCAGTTTTATAGATAATAACATCCTTTCACAAGCCAACCTCAAGCTGAGACTTTGAAAGTTTCCTCCTATAGAAAGACATATTTGTAATTAACATTTTCCAAAAAGTTCATTTTTTCAGGGAGACATCCCAAGGAAACAACACTGTTATGCATTAATTTTAATCTGATTTATATAGGAGTACAATATTGAAAAATTTTGGCAGAGTTGTGTAGTGGCTGACTTATTTACTACAAATAATACAGCAAATACAGACATGTTTCCTTTTCTTCCCTCCATTCACACTGAAGATGTGGTTATGTGATAATGGGAGCAGAAGAGGAACATCACCAACACAGCAATAAGTTCTTTAACTGTTATCTTTGTGGTGCACTATGCCCTCCCCAAACAGAATTAATGAGCAAGAAAATGTTAAAACATACATAACAGTAAATCTAATATTTAGCTATTTTAAATGCTGGAATCAGAATTAGGGTTCAAGCATCAGCTTTTTTCATAAATCCTACTGAAGTGCTGCAGTTTATCCTGGTTTTATTCTGACTGTGCCTCTTACTAGATCAGTCAGATTCTACTTTTGGTTCATTGAAGAGAACACTGTGAGAGAGTTTGTGCTTTTTTTTTGCTGTGCTCATATTTTGCTTTACAATTCCTTCTTACCCACTCTAAAAGTTATGAAGGTACTGAGGATGGAGGGCAAGATACAAACACAGAAGATATTCTTTTAGAATGTGTCTTTGCACATCCAGTCACTGCTATAAACACCAATTTGAATTATAAGCAGCTTCTAGCAAATATTTTGTCTCAGAGACCACCCTTTCCAAAAGACTGCAGTTTTGGCTAAGCATTTAGCTAGAAACTAATTGGAATGTACTTGTTGTGTTCAAAATAAATGCCATCTAATAAATGCAGTCTGTATCACCCCACTAACTGAGTTGACTAAAATGCAGTAAGGAGGAAGGCACTGGAATCAATTTCTTTGCCCCAATGAAATGGCAAATGATGTTGTCACTGTGGAGTACAAGAGGAGGAGGCAGAAACCCCTGTGCTCTGCATATCCCATGGAAGAGATTGCTGTAAATAAGAAATGAATTCTCTGCAATTCATCTGCTAAATTTGTAACCAAGAAGCATTTTCCTTGTGGAAAACCAAAAGCAATGAAAGCAGAAGCATAACTGTGATAGAATATTTCTTCCTGTAAGTAGCTTCTTTTGGTAGATATTTCTGGAATTTAGTAACAGAATCAAAATTTATTCTGGGCAAATGCAGAAGGCAAATTCTAATAAGGGAACTGAATCTACATCTCTTCAATTTTACACAATCATCATCATTCATGCGGACAAATAAGGCCCATACCTCACCAGTGACAGTCTGTTGACTGATGTAAAGGTTCAGGTTTTGTTCAGTGGGTGTAATCTCTGTTCAGGAGTGAATGCTTTAGATAGGAGGTCAGAAATGTAGCTGCAGAAATGGCATTGTGAGTGGCAGAGAGGAACCCAAAACAAAACAGTAGAATCAAACACAAACAGGAGGAAGGAGATCTGCACTATGCAGCCTGGGGCTTTCCATCACTTGTTTCTCACACTGGAGGGAGGCACATTTCAAACACAGTGTGCATACAGAATTAGAGAGACACCAGAAGACAGAGTCAGAAGGGTGAGCCTTGGTCTAGACCTTAAAAGAAAACACACATTAAAAGGAAAGAGAACATAATTTGTTAAAACTCAACATGCTCCAAAATAATTGTTTTTTCAGTAAGATATTTATGAAACAAAGACAGAAGATTCTGAGGAAAGGAATGGAGTAACAATATCAGGCTCTAAAAAGAATGGACAGAGAATGTAGTTGGAGGGCACTAGACTTGAAAACTAACTTCCTCACTTTTCCTCAGTAGCAAAGCACCTAACATGCTGCATTACCTGACATCTAATGGTGTCACCATGTCACCAAAAACACATCCCAAAGTTATCATCACTTTAGCAGATCTAAGAACTCTAAACCAAGAACTTCAAAGTACTTCCCCTGCTGCTTTGGATCTCACTATCATACAAAAACATTGAAGCACATTTATATCTGGGAATTTGAGTTTGTCTGTCTTCCCACCAACCAGAACCTATTTGGAGAGGTTCTGACCGTGACTCATTTCTCAAATGTACATAATGGGTCAGTTTGAGCTAAGAGCTGGGGCATCCTGTTCCTGATTACAAAAATAAAAGGGCCAATTTAACCCCCCCCCCTTTTTTTTTTATTTTCTTTAAAGTGATTGCTGTACAAGTGAAAGATGTCAAAATGACGGCTCCATAAGATAAACTTCACCATTAATCACAGGGTGGAAACAGTTCAGCACAAAAGTCAGCAGAGCAGGCTTCAGAAGCAGCGGTGGTCACTCACTCCTTGCTGTTCAGCCACTGCATTCAGCCAGCAGTAATTCCCTAAGCAATTCCTTTCCTTGCTTTGTCTTCTCAGCTGATATTCCAATGCATGCAAACCATGGTTGGGTTTGGTTGTTAGGAGTTTTGTTTTGTTTCCCAAAGGTGGAAAGACATTTCACTAATGCAAATATATAGTATACATAGCCCCAAAATGATAAGCCACGTAGCTTAATCAGATAACAACCCATAATATTTGCTTGATTTTCTGTTAAAATCCTTATTGCACACTTATTTTCAGCTCTTGAACTGATTTCAAGGCAGCACTTCTAGGGTAGTGTGCCAAGCCAACCTGCAATGAGTAACAGATTCATAAACTAAACTTTAACAAAGCTCATGTTATTAAAATGGGCTCGTGATGGAAAGAGGAGTTTGCTGATTTATTCACCTTTCATGGATTTCTTTGTAACAAATTAGCATTGAAATTTCAACCTACTTTTTAGCATCCCAAATAACAGAAGTTTGGAGAGTACTGAAGGACTCAAAGCTCAGAAGGAAGTCTTATGATCTGATAACAGACAGGAAATCTACAACTACATGGGATGCAAAACAGCATGAATTCCTCTGAAGAAAATACACAAAGTGAAATGTTAAATCACAATCCATAGCAAATTTGCTTAAATGATGAGCAGTTCCAGACCAAGAGCCCTAGGCTTCAAAATTCTTTCTGCACAAAAAAATGAAAAGAGACAAACAAAAATGGAATGAAAGAAAAGCTGCAAAAATGGAAAGAAACATACAATTAAATGCATCTAAGTGTTCATGCCTTTTAATGTCTCCTAGGAAGAGAATGTCTAGAAAATTAGATAGATAATATTAATGCAGAATCATGATAGAGGAGCTGAAAAGCAATATTTCCCTGTCTGGGAATAACTAGGAATAACCCAATAGTTACCCTAAACACAAATTCTGCTTTCTCTGAGTTGGGAAATGTTTGCAAATCTTTGGCCAGATCCACAGGTAACAGCAAAAGCATTAATTTCTTAATATTAGAATACAGAAACACATAAACTGAAAGCAACTTGCCTGGTGAGATGCCCTACATCCAAGATATTGGATGATGTTATTTAGATTTCAGAAGGGCAGCACCTTGTCTGTGTTTTAAAGCCAAAGGGCAGCAGATGGGATACAGGAGCTGCTTTTTCAGGATGTGGGAGCTGTCAAGGCTGGTGAGAGAGGCAGGCAGAGCTCACCAGAGAGAGGGCAGCAGTGCAGAGGGCTGGAGCCTCAGGCACACAGGTGAGCACGGGTTGGGAAGGGTGTTCAGAGCTGTAACACAGCCTGCAGCAGGGCTAGGGGCTTGTGACAGTCCCCAAGAGCACAGCAGTAATAACAATAAATTATCTGGGCTTCACTGGCCTTCTCAAGAGATGCCCCAACAACATTGTCTATCCATCTGCCTCCCCTCACCATCTGAAAGGCACCTTGCTATCTCAAACATTGAAAGGGTGAGATTTGGCCAGACTTTCTCTCTGTTGTGTATAAAGGGGTCCCTGCCAGCATCAGCCCAAACTCCTGTTTCATATTCTCCCATCCCTCTCACCAAATCACACAATAGTGTTTTGTCTACTGGCTTTTCATTTTTACCAAATTACAGCTGCATTTCAAGGATGTTTCACAAATGCATTCTTGGCCTGTGAAGGCCTTTGAACAAAATGCCCTGTATAGATGTGCAATGTGCCACAAGCATTGTCAAGGCAACACAGGTTCAGAGAAACACAGCAGTTGCTAGGAAACACCACAGCAAAGTGAGATGGGGAGTTGTTTACTGACATATATTTGAAACACTAATTATTGTTATTTGGGGTTTTGAATCTCAAACCATACCTATATACTTCTAGTTAATGATTCTAATTTGAATTCTTTTACTGAAAGAATCCATGTGTATCTCAGCATTGCTGAATTAAATTCCCCTAAGCTCTAAGACCATAAACAGACCAAAAATCTTGGACTTGTCTAGAATCTGTTAGTGGTTTCAGAACATTTTTTAGAAGACAGGACTCTACCATGTTTATCACAGATCACCACCACCCCAGAAAATCCTGCATCCCTAAGCTGCAGGAATTTATTTCCATTCTACATGGGCTCCCGCAGAATTTTTATCAAACCATTGAAGACAGATGTTTAAAAACAAAACAAAAAAACTTTTCATTTACTTTCAGGCAGGGGAATTATTTGCATAGTTGTTTGAACAAAGCACATAGAGGAAATCAACATTCCCTAAACTTTTGCAGGCAATAAGCAGGACAAAAAAAAATAATATAGTATTATGTAAGCTAGTCAGGTTAAAGCAAAAAAGTCAGAGGAAACACTCTCATTTTTTGAATTTATTGCAAACTGGAAAGAATTTCCTCCATGTAACTGAGACAAACAGTAAACAAGATTTAAGTGGCAACAGCAGAAAAAAACAAAAAAAAGAAGGAAATACAAATTTTTATATGTGCAGTCATTCAATCATACATTATAGGCAACAACAGGAAAAAGCATGTTAGAAAAGCTTTGCTAAGGTTGCCAAGTCAAACAGAAGGAAGATGGAACATTATACAAAACAAAGCAAAATCCTCCAGCCTTTTCACCTATTTTTTTATTACACATATACCATGAGAGTATCTGTGTGGGATAAGGACTGAGGAAACCTGTTTTTCTAAGAGAGCATTAAACACCTTTAGATGTTGCATTTCTTCATGAATTCCTTTCTCCAGAAAAGTAACAATCCAAAATTTCACAAAGTAGTCATGCTCAGAAAAGAGAGCTATCCTGCACTTCAGTGAATCAAAGAACCCAGAGAAAAAGTGCTACAGTAACTAGAAAGTATTAATAATACACATGTAAAAGAAACAGAAGTTGTTGTAAAAGGTACTAATCTATAAAAGTAACATTAAAATAGAAGGCCTCCATTTATCAACATTTAACACTGCAAATGTAATTTTATGTATAATACAGGCTTCACACTTGGAACAAATAGAAAAAAACCCAGAAATTTTAATGTGTCACACTGTACTGAAATCAGTGTCAGCAGCAGTGAACTAGTTTGTTAAAAATTTTGATAACTTACTTGCATTGTAAAACTCCATAGAAACAAATCAATTTCAACAACCTCTCATTCAATACAAAATAAAAGAAGGAAAGAAAATCCACAGGAGGCATTTCAGTAAGATGAAATTTCTTCAAAGTTCATTTTTAGACTGCAATTTATATTGAAGAAAGCAAAGCAAACACCCAACTGTGACTAAACTTTTCTGATTTTGATCAAGAACAGAGTGTTTTGTCTGACAAAGGCAGCTGTAGCTGCTGTCATCATTCTAGGGGAGAAAAATATCACTTAGCTGGACTCATAGATAGCCCCAAATAGGTTGGGATACTGTAGGGCTCATTTGGAGTTTCACAAGCCCAGCACACATTTATTTTTCCCATTCCAGAGCCTCATGGCTCACTGAGCACAGGGTGTGAAGCCCAGGCATTTGTAGTTCCACCTGGAAAATCTGCCAGAAATAGAAAGTCAGCCCTCTCCTAAACACATTATAGAGGCCTGCTATAAAGTACAATGGCACCACTCTAGGAAGCAGACACTTTAATGTATTATTTGTTACCAGAAATATCTGAAATTAAAATAAAACCATGTAAAAATATATCCATATCAATTATCACAAACTGAGAAATTGTCCATCAGTAAGTACACAGAGAACCAATTTTATAAACCCTCCTTGCCGAGTTTTGAGGTTTTGATGTCATCATAAGTAGAGTTACATTAAGAGAATTGTCATGAACCCAATTATTATTCCATTCCATGTGCATTTTCAATAGCAACTTAAAATGAAAAAATACAGATTTTGCATCATCCATTTTTTGTGATTATCTTGTGATTATATTATTTTGGTTATAGAAATTATACACTGAAAATGTTGTTTTTACTATGACTGGTGATAAAAAGTAGGTACAAATAATAGGATCCTAAATAGCAGCAGAAAGATTCATTATATCTGTTGGAGACAGATAAGCATTCATAAACAGACTTGTGAAGCAGAGAAGAGTTCCAAGGACTGTGATCTGTCAATCACCCTGGTGGATTTGGGAGACAGGTCTGTTGAATGGGCACCTTATCTTCCAAATAACTGATTTTAAAAAGTAAATGCTCTTGATCTAATTGTGCTCTGTTGGAGTTCATCAGGTAAAACCAGGATAATTTTCATGCCCATAAGGTTCTATAAAGAAGAAAAGAAAGAATGAGATCTGAAGTATAAAATTTACTTCTCTCACTTATAGTCATTACCCAGACAATAAACTGGAACATCAGCTAAGAACAAATGTGTCCTGCTGTGGACCAATTCAAATTTCCACACCAGAGCACAAACCAGACTTGGGGAAAGAAATGAGTGATTTTGGTCTACTCTTGAATAGCAGAAGTTCTCTGCTCAAGGCAGGAATGTGGAGAAGCTTCTAGTCAAGAATGCAGGTGAAAGCTCAGTGAAAACTTAGGAAAGTACCTGTGTTTTGGAACTCTTCCCCAAATAAATGTGCATACTTATTAAAAAATTTGAACACCTGAAAATTTTCATCATTACTTGCCTTCTTAGTAAAAGGATATAAATCAAGGGGATTTCAGAGTTTAAAATGTGCCAAGGAGGTAACAGTTTTTAGGGGTAAACTTTCTCCTTTTGCCTCAAAAGTGATTTGTAACTATTCTAGTAGCCTTGATTTGAATCTTAAAAAATCTACATATATGTTTTCATCAGAGACTGAAAATAGGACATTGACATAATTTATGAGTGTATGATGGGCAGTAGGTGGGAAATAAAACACACCAATAGAAAACTAATAAAAATTAAATACAGAAGTAACTGAACTCATGAGCTGTGCATTAGAGAATGTTGTGCTCCAGAAATTAAGGTCATGTGCTATTCAAAGACCATATACTGATACCTAACAATACACAAGCAGAAGTATTTTTTCCCTTTTGTGTATTTATCTTTGTATCACCCAGCAAAAGCGAATACACCAAGATGATAGATGGTACAGCAGCTGTCAGTTTAGTGACAATTGCTTCAAAAATATGAATCCTTCAGTGTCCAGTGTTATCTCCTAGCAACTTTCTTACAGCTATAATTTACTGATAGGGGCTATATGGAAACAATATATTATCATGTCTCCATCAGTGGTGTAGCTTTAAAAATATTTCTTTCCTGTGTTCATGTAGAGGATTTCAGCTTCCCCCAAACTTTTCACAGCAGGCAGAGCTGTAAAATTTGTGCTAAATACCACCTGCAATTTGACCATTTGATCATCTGTGTCAGCTGGCATCAACTCTACTCCAGTGCTCACTCCTGCAATGCAGCTCCTGTCTGCACTGCAGCTGCCTGAGGTGGCCAGGATTGATGGAGATCCCCCAAGAATTCATTACAGAATAACTGCCCAACAATTCAGAGAGCTGATAAACAAGTCAGTGAAGCCCATGGCTGCTCACAGATCACCTGTGGGTTCCTTGCAAGTTCAACATTCATTGCAACCTTACCAGAGCTCAGCATTTCTCAAATCAGATAAATATGTCTTACCAAATGTAACATTGTCAATAGGAAGCTCAGAAATGCAGTCTTCACAGACAGAAATATGTGCTTCATATTTATGAATATTGTGTTTGAGCTCCTAACTGCTGCAATTCTTGAACTGGAATCATCATTGGAATTGTGCTGGGCCACTTGAGTCAGAATTCTGATTTTGCCAGGAACTGTAGTCATTGCCATGCAGGCTTACAGAAATTGTTTCCAGCCACACAGCTAATTGTTTGATGCTAAATGTGGTTTATATAGATTAACAATAGTGTGCAGATTTAAAGAAATATTGCTTATCTTGGCTCTCACAAGGATTCATTGAGTTGCCCACCATTCAGATTATGCATTTGCTACTCTTATATTAGTGCTCTGTTGAAATATAAAGGCAAGCACAGAAACCTGAACTGACTACTGAAACCGGACTAGAACTCTAGCAAAGCAAAAAAATAAAACAAGTGCACAGCAGAGAAGAATATATACTTATCTGAGGTTCTTTTTATCATGAGTATCCTATAATCATTCATTCCTTCTCCTCTCTAACCCTCTGTACTTGCCCCATGCATAACATTATAGGAAATTTAACTGCAGATTTCTGAAAAAATCCAGATACTGAGCCCTTCTTCTCAATCACATACTGTATTGGGCTAACAATGAATTTGAATCTCAAAACTAGAACAAAATTTTAGAGATTAGCTTCAACACTCACACTTGCTGTCATTATATTTCATGGCAGTCACCTCTCTTGGAGTGTTTTCCTTCCATCTCACTGCAGCACTAACAGGTTAGTTGAGGCTGAAGCTTGCTAACTCACAAAGGAATGGTGTCTGCAGGGGGATTTGTTGAACAGAAGATGCAGAAAAAGAGATTTGTTATTTCTATTTTGCAAATGTGCTAATTCAGAGAGCAAGTGACATTGAATCAGACCCCTTCCATGTTTGACAAGTTCACACCAAAGGGCACCTACCACACTCTGTTCTGCTAGCAAGTGATTCCCACTCTTTTCCTCATTAAGGCTCTTCAAATAAAATAATCTCTGGCTTCTTAAACTCACATTGGCCAGGATGAACATAATGTCTGTCACCAATCTTGGCTTTCAGGCTTTATTAGTCATACATTTAATCTGCTGTCCAAGGCTTCAGCTAGTGACTTTGTTCTATCATTTTATGTGTCAGACATGATATGTAGCTATGAAGAATGATTACTGTAGCTGTTTTTCAGGAGGCTCTTAATTTAATATACAGCTAAATTCTCAGTTCAACATCTAAATGAGCTGTATGTTTGCAGGAGGAACTAACAGCTCTGGAAGGAGCAATATGGACTGCTACACAAATAAATTCATGTTCCAGATGACTATCTGTTTACCTACTCAAATTATTGAAGCATTTCAGGTCAATGCAGTATAAGCATGCCCTAAAACATTTCAAGAAGACAAACAGGCACTCTTCTTGGCAAAACAAACAACTTCTTAGCAAGATTTTAACAAAGACTAAACATGATTTTTTTTTTTTAAGTAGACCAAGCTAAAGCCCTAAAATGTGCAAATACCACATACATCTGTAAAGTTGTATTTCACTTACACAGTGAGCAATCCCTTGTACATTTAGTGTCTTGAGCTGCTACTCAGGGGCAGGAAGGGCAGGAAATGTCCGCAGAACAGCTGTGGGGGAACAATCAGAGGAAGAAGTGGCGTGCGGGTGTTGACCCTGCGGGACATGCCTATTGTGTCACACCTTCCTTGGGGTCCAAAGGACATGGGAGGAGGTCAGGGAAGGCCTCTGAATGTAAGGATAAGTTGTGCATTCCTTCAAAGATCATCATGCCTTATAAACTTGGGCAAATGAGCAGTGGTACTCCACCCTGGACTCCGCCTGAGCTTGTTCTGAGCCTGCATGTAAAAAGTTTCAGATGTGAGCAGAGCAGTTTTGTCTCCTAGGGAGGGAGGAGGAAATACAGACAGTAGATTGAACCAGCTCATTTGATGGTGGCCTAAGCCTTCTGTCAGCTAAGGGAAAAATCTTTTCCCTCAGTGTGTACTGCTGTTGCCTCCAGCTTTGTTTATCCTCACATTCATGGCCCTTTTCCATGCAGATGACCAGTACAGATGCTGGTCACACTGGAACAGTGTGAGCTATGGAAGTTTCAGATGACAAGCTTTGCTGGCACAATAAGCAAAGACGGATCAGGACCTGCAGAGCACTATCTTAACTACCAACAAGCAATATTATACAAACAGGTATTTTCATTTGTGGCCTTCAGAATGTTTTATAAATATTTTTAACCTTCATGATTTCTAGAAGACAGATGCTTAAACAATCTTAGAAAAGTTACCTGGCATTTTGCAGATAGTTGCCATGCCTTTAGCATTGCTTCCATACTCATTTATTACCCATCAGATGAAAATTGGGATGAGATGAAGCTAAGTAAGCTGTTTGATGACATCCTCACACATTTTACTTTATGGTAGTGATATTCAAGCAAAAAGGCAGCTCTCCACATATTTCAGCAGCTGATGATGACTTCTTAGACCCTAAAACTGTTCTTGATAGAAATACAAATGATAGACAGGAAATGTTTCAGACATAAGTGCAGACACAGCCACAGAAATCACTGAAGAGTAAAAATTGATTCCATTTGCTAAGAAAAAGCAAACACTTTGAAAAGATTAGACTGGGTTATTCCATTAGAAAGCTGATGAAGTTTGAAGCTCTGCGGTGGCATTCAGATTAGGCCTATGAAGAGCTCGTTCTGACAGAAACATGCTGACTAAGAAAAATCCCCTTCTATATTTAAAAATTGTAGCAGATGGTGCTAGCAGTAGGATGCTGCATCAAGTTGCTGTGACTGTGGGCACTGTCATCTATCACTGAAAGTCCCAAAATGCCATCACTCTACTGCAGGTCTCAACCTGAACTCTGAAAAATGCTGCAAGTACTAACATGATTTATTTGGTACCAGGTCCCCTGGGTCAGGCTTCGCTGGAAAAGCTTCCAAAATTACATTCCTATGGCTTAGGAGGACTTGGGATGTTTTTAAAGTAGTCAGGATATTGGAGATCAGTACCCTGAATTCAAAACAAGGTATTCAAATGCCTTAAGTAAAAATGCTGCCCCATAAAGCCCAGAGTTTTTGAAAATCTTGTGTATTTGTACACAGCATAATACTGGGATATTCAGGCCTGCTAGGATGCCAGAAGGGATGTGAGCTGGAACCTGGCACAGAGAGGACTGACTTCTCGTGTGTGTGAAAGATGGTGACTGAAAGGTGGCATCTTCAGCCCTCCTGGAAGCCACGAGCCATGTGGGCTCAGGGACCCTTCCCTGAAAAGGAAGCTGCCAAAAAACTCATCCTGAAGCTGAAAAACCTGCTGCCCCCATCTCTCCTCCTCCTCCATGTGGAGGAGGCACAGGGGGCTGGTGCAGCTTCCCTGTCCTCCCACGTCACTGCCACTGCTGGGAGCATCACTGCTCCATCCCACTGCTCCATCCCTCTGCTCCATCCCACTGCTCCATCCCATTGCTCCATCCCACTGCTCCATCACTGCTCTATCCCTCTGCTCCATCCCTCTGCTCCATCACTGCTCCATCCTACTGTTCCATCACTGCTCCATCCCATTGCTCCATCCCTCTGCTCCATCCCTCTGCTCCATCCCTCTGCTCCATCACTGCTCCATCCTACTGTTCCATCACTGCTCCATCCCACTTCTCCATCCCACTGCTCCATCCCTCTGCTCCATCCCTCTGCTCCATCCCACTTCTCCATCCCACTTCTCCATCCCACTGCTCCATCACTGCTCCATCCCACTGCTCCATCACTGCTCCATCCCACTGCATCCCACTTCTCCATCCCACTGCTCCATCCCACTGCTCCATCCCACTTCTCCATCCCTCTGCTCCATCCCACTGCTCCATC
>NC_031775.1:18102661-18155951 GCF_001522545.3 Parus major
CTCCATCCCACTGCTCCATCCCACTGCTCCATCCCACTTCTCCATCCCTCTGCTCCATCCCACTGCTCCATCACTGCTCCATCCCACTTCTCCATCCCACTGCTCCATCCCTCTGCTCCATCCCACTGCTCCATCCCTCTGCTCCATCCCACTGCTCCATCCCTCTGCTCCATCCCACTTCTCCATCCCTCTGCTCCATCCCTCTGCTCCATCCCACTGCCTGCATGGCCAGGGGAGCAGCCTCTCTCCTCCTGAGGCTCTGAACATGCTCACACCCACGGTGGAGCCAAAACCAGCCATCACCAGCTGCCCCTCCGGGTCACCGCTGCCCCTCGGCAGCGTGTGCCATCGGCTGAACAGGATGAGATGGAGCAGTGGAGAAATTCCCTCACAGCCTTCCGAAAAACCCACAGGATTTTTTGTGAGTTATTGAGCACACAGCCCTGCTGAGCAATGATTTTGGAATTATAAAGGTATTCTCTACAGGAATTTTTTATTCTTTTTCCTCTCTTGCCATGGCAACCAGGGTATGGAAGTACTTCAGAGGAAGACAGCGCCTCACAGTATACAATGTGCTTGCAGCACATCTCTTTTATAAAGAGTTAAGCATTTTTAAAGCTGTCTTGGAGAAACTGGTTGAATAAAACAAAACCTATGCAGCACAATTTTTTCCTGCCTGCCTTAATAAAATATGGATATAGTCTGCACTTCATAGTGCATAGGAGTCCAGAATTCTAAGAAATGGCAAAGACTGCAAAATGGGACATAGTTTGTTTTTTTACAGTTAGAAGCCACACCTGAAAGAATAGGCAAAAATACCAGGGGGAGGAGAAAAAAAAAAAAAGGAAAAACAATTTGTCTTTTAAAGACTAATCTGTAAGGATTTGTGGAAATGCATTAATTTAGATTTCTTTTTTTTTTCTTTGTCAGTTCTCAAATTTCAGTATCCTTCTTCTGCATATCTTATCTGCATGTCAGTAGCTGATGTCTTTTGTCAGTTGTAAAAGACAGCAAAGAAATAGAGGGGAAAATTAACATCACTAAAATAATACATGTTTATAGAGGGAAGGAACTGATAGCTGAAGGACTCCTTTATCCCAAGACAGTAGCATTTATCCCAATCACAATGAAACAGCATATTTCCTCATTCTTAAAACAGCTAGAATTATTGCTGTGCCACTAGGAATTTTATATGCCTGTTGGGATTATGACACAATCAGTAGACATGCAATAGTAATGATTAACTTCTTCAATTAAACAGTTCTTCAAAAGAGTTGTCAAAAATCAGACTGATTTCCAGATAAAAACAGAACCTCATTAACAAGAACTGTCTTGTCTTCCTCTTGTTATCCTTGTTGAGGCAACCAGAATTGTCTCCCTAATACTTATTCAAACACAGTTAAGTTACCTTGACTTAGGTAACATCTGATGACAGCAATTTCAGCCAACAAAATTGTTTATGTATACTTGCTTTTTTATCCATTTATTCTCATGCTGTGGAGCATAGAAAACAGGAAGACTCAAACATATTTCCTGATTTTTAGAAGTCCAAAACCCACTTCAGTCAACAAACAGACTCCTAAGTGTCTTCAGCAAACTGGAGAATAAGATTGAGTACATCTCTGCTCTCATCCTTCTCTCAGCATTCTTAACAGGATAAAAAAATAACAGCAAAAAAAATAAAAATCTGAAGAACAGCCTAAAAACAGCTTTTAGGCTTTCTAAGCAGTGTGACAGAAAATCAGGGAGAGAATTTTATTTCCAGATATTAATAAATGGAATTTTCAAGAATGAAAAAAAAATAGTATTTTCACTTCCATTAATGAACACTTCCCAAACACTTGTATTGATTCTGGTATCCATTTACTGAAGAACAACAGCCATCTACTCTTACCCAAATTAAAGAAGAATGAAAACAAATAGCCCATTACTATGAAAATTATAACAGAATTTTTAGCTACCTTTAGTTATTTATTGTTTAGTTGGTATATAATATCCAAAAGTTATTATATTATCCCATTGGACAACATATACACAATTGAAATCTGGTGTTGGGGGGAAGTCCCACTCTTCTTCAACACATTGAAGATTTCTTGGACACTGATTTTATGAAATGAATTACAATGTTCCAAACTCATGTTCTGCCCTTTTTAATCAAATGGGTTTTGGAAGGTGTTCAAACACATTTCATAATTGTGTTATTGCCCATTGTAGAATAAATGCAATTTTGCAATCCAACTGCAACATCTTATTTCAATATTCTAAAAACCATTCATTATTGCCTACTGCTCAAGTAAGTTCATTTACTTTTTTTTCTTTTTCTTTTTTTAAAATGCTTTATTAGAGGTCCATAACACACAATAGGAAGGAGGCTTATTTCTTCTGAAGAACCGTATTTCCATGGCAATACACGTCACACACAGCAACAATCTCTTATCTTTTCCCAACACCTATGACTGCTGGAGCCTAGCTTAATGTTATATAATAGAACAGCACAAAGAACACAATCTCAGTGGATACTTTAGTGCTTCCCTCATGTATCTTAGATATTCTTGGTTTTATAAGAGCCTTTAGGTCATAATGTCTCTTAAGCAACTAGAAGCTCTTTAATTAGGAGCAGGTGCACACAATTTTGGCTCACATTTCCCAAGACAAATCTACCTGGATAGACTCTTAATGAAGTAGCAGAGTGGATGACAACAGCTACAAGACCAGATATTTGCTCTTGCTTCTTCTGCAAAAAATTCTGATGCAGAAGTTTTACTGCTGTGAAACCATTAAAATTACTGGGTTTGATTTTTTGCTTTGTTTGAGGCAGTGGTGGGGCTGTTGTTTGTTTTGGTTTTGGATGGGTTTTTTTAAAATTCAGAGTGGTTGAAAAGCAGAGGCACATAGTAGGAACATACAGAATATAGAGTACAGAATACACAATACAGTAGCAGTATTTGCTGGTACCCTTATAAATGTCATTACATCAGTACAGATAATGTCAAGAAACCATCTTTAATCTGACATACCAAGCAGACTTGCTCATCTGTCTCCAAAACATGCAACTGTCCAAGTGAATTAAACCTATTGCATCTGAGCATTCAAAGTTAACACTGAAATAATAATTCTGGTCAAACTTTATAGATGTAGATGTGAAGATGGCATAGCTGGTTCACATGTGAATGTTACTCTGAAAAAAATTAAGATAAATAGGAATGGAACATTTACATCACAACTGATCTCCATCCCTCTGCTCCATGTGGGGTGTGCTTAAAAATTTTCCCAAGGCAAACCTTTCAGCCTTAATACCAACACACCAGCCATAGCTGGCAATATTTGTCCCAACTCTCCTGTCCACAAGGCAAAGTAACCAATTTCTAGGGAAGAGTTGAAGTTTGTTTATTGTGCTGTTGCTGTTAAACCCAGAGCCAGTTTTCACTGTACCAGAATGACAGCATGACTGACATAGAAATGAAGATATTTTGACATGCAAACTGATTATTTTATTTCTAACCCTCACTGATAATTATCCAACTTTCAATCTGATCCAGCTAAGTGGGAACACAAAAGCCTATTATAAACTCAAGCATATGGCACAGATCAAAGGAATTTAACTTTCTTTTCCAGGCTAAAATTATTTTCTTTAGTAAAACCAAAAAACAGCATTGATCTGCTGTTTTCTTCTTCATGTTTCACTTCAGCAAGATAACAGGAACTCAACTGCATTGTCAACAATGGACATTATCTCCAAGATGAGTGACTTTAGTCCTGCTACTCATTTAATAACAATACAGTTTCTTTAGTAGGAAGAAGACTGGATGATTGCTTATGTGCAAGCAACAATTAAATCTGAGAAAAAGACTGCCTTTGTAATAATAATCCGGAAAGGCATTATATTATTCCCTGAAAAATGAGTAGTTAATGGGTAGAGTGCCTCAAGAAAGGGCTGGCATCAACAAGACCAGAATTTAAATTGCTTAAAGTAAAATTAAAATTCCAATTCACTCTAAATAACTTCTCCTACAAAAGAAACATCTGGTCCAAAAGAAAATTCAATGATCTGTCACTGCAGTACTGCATTAAGTGTTGATACTGGTGTTGAAATGACCGTGCTGCAAACACAAGAACATCACGTGTTGGGGTCATTCTAAAAAGCACCACACTGAAAAGTGGCTGGGCCCTGCTGCTGAATTGTCATTCCAAGCTTTGCACTCAGGAACAGTCATGGCTCTAAGTGAAGTCTTACTGAGAAAATATAGTAACTGTTTAGCGAGTGAGGAAGGATATAGATTCAGTCTAAATCAGGCAGCAATAACCACTTTATGCAATACCATTCTGCACATACTGATCAGCACTGGTGGAGAGATTTCTCAACTTCCTTGCATAAATACATGTCATCAAATACCTCATGCTGCTGCCACATCAGCTTTCAATACATTCATAGATCTCAGCCTTTTGATCCAGAAAATACTTTGACTGCAACACTACACAGTAAGAACTAGAAACTTTTCTCATTCCTTTCTTCAGTCTGGATTTTTAAAGAGTGTAACACACTATTTCCCTCTCCTTTCTTGAAAGAAGCACCTTTGCAGTGCTGTTTCTCAACAGCCCAACAGCAGTAGCCAGTGAAGAAAGGCTCCAAGTGCTTTTGCATTTGCCTCCTCCCAAATGTTTGCTTGGTTCCTCACAGAATGCAGAGCTAAGAGGAGAAATGTAAATTCATTGCAGCGCATTGCAGCTCCAAAGAAAGACTCATCTATTACTTCTCCCCCAAAAAATTGCCTTTTCAGAACATCACACAGGCAAATGAGTCTCTTTACTCCTACACAACTGCATCTGAAATAATTTCCTGTTATTGGTCAATAAAAAAGCTCCAATCCAGATATCAGAAACTAAAGGAAATAGAAAGCCTAAGCTCACAATCTTACTTACAAATTACAGTGCTTTAGCATAACAGCAACCTAGTGTTCAAGCTGTTCAGAGAGCTGTTTCCATAGCAGATTTTGTGTAGCGTTTGGCTTAGTGTTAAAAGTCTCCATGTTAAATTGCTGGAAGAGGAACACTGCATCAGGGAGGACAGTTATCATGCATTTCTATTTTTTTGTGGGCAATGCCAAACAAAATAAACCATTAAACAAACTGCAGCATTGGGGAAGATAAAGACATCATACAGACTGATGGTGCATGCCAAAAACTCTCCTCCCCTGAAAAATGTGAGGAATTTGCATCGATAGCTCCAAGAGTTTACATATGGTTCAGTGATATTTTTCATTTCATAGCAATCAGAAATTGTTGGGTGGAGGGGAAGAAGAGAGAAGGGAAAAGACAAATAGTTAAATACAAAAACTAAAATAATAAATATTAAACAGGTCATTTTTTGGATAACTTATGCATGCAAACACATACATGAATCAAAGAAAAAACAAAATTTATATAAATAATTTGAGTCTTCTATTCATGTACTGTGGGTCATGGTTCCCAGGTCGCTTATTTTTTCTCATTTAATTAGACTGAGAAATCTGAACAAACTGCTACTGAGCAAAAACCCATATCTTCCTGTGTGAAGAGGGGATGAAATATAAAATCATAATTAAATAAGTATGCTAAAGAGGAGGCTATTAAGGAAAATTATTGTAGCAATAATTGCACATACAAGTAAAGCATTCCAAAGCTAGGGCAGGCCATGATTAGAGTCTATGTAATCTTGACTTCACCCTCTGTAGTGTTTTGATCCAGCCTTAAAGTGACATAAATCACACCATGGTCCCTACATGTTCACAGCAGGCAGTGCTCAGTGAACCAGACAGCAACAAAAAATTTGGTTTACTCTCTCTGTTCAGGGGAAACTACCACAGGCTGACCTAAGACATAATGACAAATTACATACTAACCAAAAACTGCTTTAGGGAAGGTCTGTCTGCCAAAACTTTCCCTCAATACCATGTGCTTCAGCAGGAGTCTTTACTACACCTCTTAGGGAGGAGGATCTACTCTCTCCTCTTCACAGCTCCCAGGTTCCTCACTCAGCACTGAGCTTTGGAGTGCAGATCCAACACAGAAAATCCCTTAAGGCCATTTCCATTAGAGCAGTAGCAACTGTCTAAAACACCTTCTAAACAAAAAAAGCATGTTTCTAGCTGAAACTGTCCTGTTCTAAGGCCAAGCAGCTTCAGCCACAACTTTTCACAGAGCCTTCAGAGAATCAGAGACATTGAAACACATCAGAACTCTCATGACACAAAAAAAGCCTCCAATTCTCTCAAAAATCCTCCTGTCTTAGTCATTGCGTTCAAAGCTGGTCTTTCTCTTACTGGGCCCGAGTCAAAAGGTTTCTCTTAATTTCCCCATTGGTTTTGACCAGCTTTTATTCCCTCCTATTCTGAAAGTTTTGGTGATACTCATGTATTTTCCACACTGTTTTTAATGCAGTGAGAATCAAGGGAAAAAGAGAAGACATTGGCCCATTCTATAAGCTTCTGAAGGCACTATTTTAAATTCCTTCTTTTGCCAAATATTTCAATCAAATGCTTTAGACTTTTTTTTTTTTAAACATAAATAGCTTCTCCCTGTGACTAAAGGGGGAAAAAAATTGACAAGCATTCCTAGATTAAAGAAACTGAATTTGAACTGTGCAAGGCTTCTTTAAAGATGAATATCCCAGCCTTTTTACACAATTAAACTGTGTGGCCCCAGACATTCAAAGTACTGCTGAGAGGTTAAGAGGAATGCAGCAGCTCACTCAGAAGTTAGGGTCAGTTATATGGAAGATACAGGGATTCTTGCTAGCCCATTTTTTTTCAGTGTTTTGTTACAGAAACTGTTGAATTATTTTTATAAAAAGAAAAAGGACAAGGAAAAAAGGTAACATCCTTAAGAAGTACAAAACTCCCTCCTTTGACATCCACCCTTGCTTTTCAATGACAACAAAAAATGTGCCTTAATTTTCTAAGAGATTAAAAGAACTGCAAAAAAAAACTTGCTTATGTATTCATGTATTTTTAAAGGAAAAAAGGTCATATTTTCAAGCAAATAGTACAAAAAATAATTTAAAATGGGTTTTATATCTAAATCTGTGCTTCTCAGTGGGAAAATAATTGGGCAGGACTCTTCTAGAGGCTTAGTCTGATACCTTTTTAATAATGAGGAATGCCACATTTTTAACCAGGTGACTAGTTCAAATAATTATGTTTTAGTACCAGATTGCAACCAGGCCACTTAGCTGGCATGGCTATGTAAATTAAGTAGCATTGGCTTCTCTTTGTTTAGTACACATTATAGCAGTTTAATTTTGATGCATGTGTCTTGAACCCAAGACAACAGCATCAGTAGTCTGTTTTCCTGAACCAGGTTTTCTCAGATCTTGGAGGAACTCCTGCAAATGTAGACTTTTCTCTTAGGGATGATTGGACACATTAAGAGGTGTATTTCTCTGTCATGCACTGGCCATAAAGAGAATAAAACTCGTCCAGCTAGCACAGCAAAAGTATCTGTAAATGTGAGGGGGGAAGCCAAGCATTTAAAATAAGCAGTTAAGACACAAACTCAGAGTCTGAGCCCTCAGACTAGAACAGTTCTTTGGAGGTCTCTGTCCAGGGCTATAAGGCTTCTATTTGTCTTGAAGGCAGCACATTTTACATCTTTCCTTGTTACAATCACAGAGCTTCTTTAAAAACATTTAGATAGTGGAAGCTAAGTGAAGATATGTTTACATAGCTGAAGCTGTGAAAGGATAGCAATTTCTCTGGTGTAAGATGATCCAAGAGATTTCATCCCTTAGGCAGGAAATATGGTTACTCTAAGACAAATTATGGTTTACTAATGGAGACAGACACTAAAGAGGCCAAACCATAACAAAAATGTCACCGAGGCTGATGTACCAGGCCATGTAACTTTTGAGCAACATGGCATTCCCAGGAAAAGAAAGCAACAAGATCACACCCATTTTAGGACCAATTTTCATAGTGATTTAAGCAGCAAAATTTAATCAAGTGGTTGGTTGTTAATGGAATACACTCTTCTTAGCAATAGCTTATAAACCTCCAAAAATTTTGAAAACCTTTTAGCCCTTTTTTCCTTGTAATTCCAATGAAGTGGAAGCTGTGTACATCAGAAATTAGGAAATGAAAGAGAAAATAAAAAAGGATATCTGCTTGTACTTTTGCTACTAATAAGGCAATTTCCTAAAGAAAGCAAGCGGTCAGACACAGTTGAGCAGCAATTGAGATACATACGAGGTACTTTGTTAAACAAATGTGGCTGAATTTAAATGGATAAAGTTGGTAAACAATGACAGAACTCAGTTTCAAGGTCAATATAACCCTGCCTCCTCCACCTAATCCACTGATAAGGATGATGGTTTTGACAACCTGTGGAGCTCCTGCCCTTTCAAACTGAGTTGAAGCAACCATGAACATCCTTTACAACACTAAGACTTGGTTGTTTCTATACTTGGCCCACAAGCAAGTGCTGTGCAAGTGGAAAAATGCCATTCCTCAGCCATAACTGGCTCTTCACAGCAACTTGCCTGACCTGGTATTCACTTGTATCTTTGCCTTGAACACCAGCAGAGAGAGCTGCATTTGTTTTACCACACAGCTCAAAATTAACCACTTCAGCATTAGTCCTAACAAGTAGTTTCCCATGGAAGACTAGCATGTACCACTAGATGCATCTTTAATATCTGAATTTTCCAAAGGATAACTGGGTTGTGGAGAGCACCTCAAAAGCAAAGCCACTGGATTAAAGGAGAGAATACATTTTTTTTAATAGTGGGGGAGGAGAACTTGTCAGCCTACACTGCAGGACTGCTGAAAACTAACAGAGTGCTGATATGAATCATAGTTGAGTCAATTATGTAACACTGCAGGGAAAAAAAAAAGTGATCCTGGTGGGTAATGACAGGAATACTACATGGAAGATTGGAGAGGCAGTCAACTCTTTCCTGTCAATGCATCCAAAGGGGATACTGGGCTCAAGCTGTAGTTCTTCACAGCAGAAAGGACACAGACCACACACCGTACCCAGGAGAGAGAAGCAGAAATTAAAATCTCTTTTTTGGGAAATGCATATAGACAGCTTCGTTTAAAGAGCACCAAATTTTATTTTCTGATAAGGAAAATATTTCTATAAAAAGGACAACATGAGTTGTTTTGAATAGCCACTTGAACGTTGAGGGTCAGGAAGGGACAGGAAAAGGAGGCTGCAAAGAAAATATCTCTTTTGTAGCAATAAGAATTAATGTTATATATTGTTAAAGTGTTGACCCATTCTTGAATAGGGCAAATATTGATGTAATCTTGGTCTAGCAAAACAGTGCAAACTTTGCAGAATACAGAGGTGAACTCAACAGTGAACATTAAAAAGCATAAAAGGGCTATGGAATGGGAAGGGGCTCCTTACAGAAAACACACACTAGTTACATGAAAATGATAAACAAATTTCTTTAAAAAGTTCTTTCTTGATATTTGTAAAAAAAAAAAGACAAAAAATGGCACCAGAAAACATTGCAGGTAAATTTGATCTTCTTCAGTGTAGGGTGCTAAACTAATTAAAATGTTGAGAAGAAAGAAGTCTTCCTTCCTATTATTCTATTATTAGATGCAGTGAGAAAAATAATTTTTGAGAGTAAATTACAGGATCTACAGCACAGCTTTAACAGATTATTAGGAAGAGAGTAATGAGGCCCAATTTCTAATTAAACTTGCTATAAGATAGACACCTTAATGGAGTTTTAGGTTGGTTTATTTTCTTCTGAAACATAATTTAAATTTATCTCAGTGATAAGACATTAAAACAGCAACTATAGTCAATATATGTGCCTTTTTATATGACTTAAATTTTACTCCTTACCTTGAACAAAAATGATCAGATAAAGATTTTAAATCAAAAGGGAGTAAATTTATTAGCTTATTCTGAATGCTGGACAGTATTTCAGTGGTCCTTGATGGCTTCCTGCCTAACATTTTTAGGAATTTGGACATCTGGGGAAGCAGAGCTCTTTCTTGAGGCTGCTAATGCATGTTGCTTCTTTCACTTTCTAAAGGAACTGGTCACACCTCTGCTACTTTAAAATGTCTCTACAGCATGAATCTGAATGTGGTGCATCCTTTCATTTCCTGTGCAGGAACCCTAGGTGAAAAATTAGCTATCACTGTCTTTCATGTCTTCCTGAGATGGTTCTTTATCATTCTGATGAATGAATGGATCATCCATGGATGCCAATGCACATTCCTTTTATTTATTTATTTAGGTATGTTTGTATGTATGTATTTTTCTGAAAAACACTTTTGCAATGATTTGATGAAGCTCTGAGAGGAATAAGTATGCCAGGAATAATGCTACTGTTGGACTTACCTGAGAGTACCTATTATGTGCAGTCTTGTGCAACTTTCAGCAACTCATCGCTGATGAGTTGCTCAACATTCTTCTGTGGGTGTTTGAAATAGTTTTCTAATACACTCTGACATTAAAACTTATAACAACTGCACATACCACTGTCAGTTCTTTCACCATATCTTTTAGAACATGAAGTTTCAAGCACTGTGCATTATTGTACAAATTTTATTCTGCAGTGGCTATTTTTAAACAGATCACAGCAGAAAATTTCTGTGAGCATGCTTTTGAGCTTTAATAGAGTTACTTGGAGGAAGAGTATTAGATTTAACACGTTTTACACCTTTACATTTTGGTTTTCTTTTCAAAAGAACAATGAGAGACAACAAGTGAGGGCTGAAATATAGACACAGGGTTTTTTATGTAGATGTTTAGCTGCTGTGTATGCTTTTGAGACTTATGATTTCCACACTGTCTCTAATTTCCAATTATGGCTCTGTGTTCAACATGCACAGTCCTTGCTATGCTTTATCACTGCCACATGGTCCCCAGATCAGTGAGTTCATCTATAAGGTTTCCAGTCAAAGCATTGGTGTAGGAATAATAGGGAAGATTCAGTTATAGATTTTTAAGAATCTCCCACATCGCTTTAATTCACGTAACTTTTATTTACCACAGAGTGCCCTGCGTGTAAATGTGAAATGTTTTGTGGGAAAAAATCATTTACTAGTCCACAGCAAATTCCTGTCATTAGAGAGACATTTATAATGGGATTTGACTTAATGGAGATGGAGGCCTACAGACACTGCTTTAATGCTTTACAGCAGTAAGCTTGTAGCAAGCTTTTAGCACAACATAATGATTCACCAGGCTAAAATTATACACCGAGCAGTGCTTGGTTGAACCAGCACATTATGTTTTCAGTACATACTCTCATAACTTGGCAAAACACAGCTCCTTCAAATTGCAAACATGATTTATAATAATTGGCACTATCTTCCAATTGTGTTCACACTAGAGGATCTGGGAAAAAAACGGGTTAAACTTTCCATGCACCATCACTGGGCAAGTAGTTTTATGGCTCTCTTCACAGAGCTTAATATTAAAACCCTTGATACTGTTGTTTATGGGAAATTCATAATGAATAAAAGCTAAGTATAATGTTTTCAGCAAGAGACTGTTTACAGAATAGGTTCTTATCAGCCGTGTAGGGAATCCTTTTACATGACCTTGTGGAATGCTTTTGTGGAGCAATGAACACCAAAAATTATCATAAGATTTTTGGCAGAGTTTACCCTTCATTAGCTAGAAATTTTCGTTAAATGCAGTACATAAAATTATCATAAGGGTATTACGTATAAGATATTCTTATATTTTTCTTTTTCACCTATGGGCTTTTCTAGAGCTGAAAAATACAACTTTTTATTTATATTTTAAGGTGAATTTTAGTATGTATGAATAGCAAGAAAATGATGGATAGTGTGAAAAAAACCCATTTGTTTATCTAAATGATAGAAATTTCACAAGTGTCCTGAGGACAGGTTTCCCTTAACACATGCTGTTCTCCTGCTGATCTGAACATTTGAAAGGGATCTTGCTCTATATGGAATTATTCCTTCACCTCTCTGCCAAGGCCATGAGCAAAAGTCTTCTCCTTCTATTGCCATGGGAATGTCTCTCCCCCTGCAGATGACTGAATCCAGTACTCTTTAACCCAGGCTGCTCAGATAAAAAAGGCAGATAGAAATGTGTGTCAGATGACAAACAGTGTGTTCAACACAGGATGTAAATCCACACCTCTGTGAATTGCATGAGTGCAATTGGGAGTAGCCATGAAAACTAGCTACTAAATGGAATATTAGGAAAGAATTAGAAACACCAGGATTCATGAACCATGTTTCCATAGTACAGTCATGCTGCACCAGAAGTTACATCTGTAGGAACACATACAGGGACAGTGCTGAAGGCAAGGTAGAGGTTGGGATGTATCATTCAATACACTTCAATATTCACTACAATTCAATATCACCATTTTAATCACAGGCAGTGACAGATGATGACCAAAAAAGAAAAACTGAGAAATACTCTCAAAGATGTTTGGTTATCAGATGCATATCAAATTGACAAATTTTAAGGAATACTGAACCTTTTGGCAAGCCTTACAGTATTAACTTTGGCAAAAAGTATTTTTATGCAAGATACTCCATGTGTTCATTAATAAAACTTGTAGAATACTTCTTTGCTAGCTGAAGGCAACAAAAAATCAAGAAAGAAAAGAAAACTGGAAGTCATTGCTTCTAGACTTCTGGAAATTTGTAAATAGGATCAAAACCAGAAGTAAAACCACAGCAGCTCTCTTGCAGCCTGCAGATGGGCTTCTGCTCACAATCACTGTA
Source organism: Parus major (assembly GCF_001522545.3). Classification (NCBI taxonomy): domain Eukaryota; kingdom Metazoa; phylum Chordata; class Aves; order Passeriformes; family Paridae; genus Parus; species Parus major. The sequence continues at coordinate 18,115,378 of NC_031775.1, forward strand.
CAGCTTTCCAGTGCAACTTAATTGAGCATCCTGGGCCAAAACCAAGCAGAGGTCTCTGAATTTAAGTGATAAGAATGAAAGGGGATTTTTCTTTTTGGAAACCAAATCTCAGAAATGAATACCTGGGGCAGTTGCTGAGGCTGCAGTTTTACAGCAGACCCTGTCTGACTGCCATCCTTTCCAGACCGGCTTCTGCACCCTCTCACTCCTGGCCAAATATTTCAAGCTTCCTTTCACATTGATTCCCACCACTGATCACATTTTTTACAAAGCTATTTCAACATACAGAGTCAGTGGGAGTCCCATCAAACTACCAAAAGCAAGTAGTTCTCTCACAACACTCTGTGATGGTAACAAATGCTGAATGGATGGCAATAGTGCCTGAAATTGCTCCTGCATGTTCCCTCTGCAGCAGCAACCAGAGGAAAGAGGCAGGAATTGCACTTGCTGTTGGGAGCAGATCTGACTGGAGGGTTCTTAGGTGTGAAGGCAAGTTAAGAGTGAAGGTTTGTCCTTTGGTGTTGTCCAGAGTATGAACTGTAAGAAGAAGACAATCTTTTTTTCAGCAATTTTATCTCATGAGACAGCAACCAAGAGCAAGTCAATGCACATTTAGCAACATTTGTTATTTGCCACAAAATATCAAAACACACACTGTAGCCAAACATTTTAAAGAACCAAAGTACTCTCACACCAGGAAGAACTTTTTATGTTACAAGAAAAAAAGCATGTGTTTCTTAGCTTTACTACAGAAATACTGGGACTAACAGCAAGCTGAGTGAGTTTCTTCTCTATACATCTAATTCAAGGAGTATCAGTTTTGCTTTGGAAGACAGGGAAAGAACACTCAAGAACAACCACCATTCCAGAAACAAGCCCCTTATTTTTGGAAGAGGAGTTTACCAAGCCAGCCAGGAACAGTAAAAAAAAACAAAACAAAACAAAACAAAAGGCATTTTTTTGAATGCAAATATGATTAGTCCTGTTCTTTACTACTGTAGCTCAAACTGTAGATGAAGATTTTTTTTACCCCATATCATTTGAAGAATTCAATGATTCTTTGTGTTGCTATTTGTGGCAGAGAAGATTTCATACCTTCAGTTTCATATCTACATGACAGAAATCTTGCAGGGACTGCTAACAGCACCACAATATGGGAGTACTCAAAAGGCAAATAAGATCAGCTTCAAAGGCACTTATCTCTCCTAGCTCTGTAACTTTTTATACTCCCTGGCCTGCAACAAGGCTGCACTTCTTCCCACAGATCCTCTGTGACCAAATGATAGGGCTGCAGCCTGTCCTCCCTGGGAAAAGGGGAAAAGCAAAGGGGGGAAAGCAACTCCACAAAAAAGTAGTGTTTATTTCAATAAGATTATCTTATTGCTAAATATTTCTACAGCTGTCATTATGTTTGTCTCAAGTTATATTTCTGAGGGACTATGGGAATAAGAATTTATTTTTGGTAGCTATTGCTTCTCTATTCCTTGCCTATTGTTGAGATCATAATCAGTATTTCACATGTAAAACCACTCTTGTACAACTAATTAATCCAAGTAGGATTATAGCAATCACTGTGCCGTTTTTAAATTATGCAATTATGTGTGTCTGTATATATATACACACACAAAAAAAATCAATATCTCTAGAGTCTTAACAAAGCAGTTAAACTTCAACAGCAGCCCATCACACACAATGCACTGACTCTATTCAATGGCCTGCTCAGACTTTGGATAAATAGTACAGCTGGGATCAAGACATTCCTTTTGTTTTCTTCTGCAGGTGATGAGCAATGAATAAGCAAAATTGCTGAGTGACCAAAGAAAATGCTGTTTTGCACATGTTAAAAACAAAATCAAAATAAACAAAAAAACCAAACGAACACACTAGAAACCAAAAGGGCACAAAACCCAAACCCAGCCCAAGGAGCTCAAAGCCATCTTGATAAGCTCATCAATTTTACCTTTACAGATCATCATTAGTACAGCACTCAGAAAGGTTAACAGCTGATTTAAAAACTGAAAACTCATAATTATCAAATAAACTTTTCTGAAACAGAATAAAAAAACAATTTCCAGCAAGAATAACATTAAATGAACGGAGGCAGAAGAGATGGCAAGCCTGTCCAAATGAAGAATGATTCTTTAATAAGATGAATTAAAAAAAAATTAAAAAAAGAGAAGAGACATTTAACTATGTAGTTACCAAAACCTTTATCACACAATGAAATACATCTAGGACTGAATATATGAGAAAGGTATGTTCAGAATTGATTAGGTGTGAGTTAAAGCAATGCTCCAAAAGGTCACAGAATATGAATTTGCACTCCAAAAGGCCAAGCTTGTTTTTAATAGCAAGCAGAGAATTCCTGTCTTTACACAGAGTATTTTAAGTAGTAGCTCTGCAAGTTCAGCAAGTTTCTGTTGGCTACGCTACCTTGAACATTTCTCAAAGGACCTTCCCAGAACTGGGAATAACACACAGTGATATTTTTACTATTATTATTTGCAGAGCAGCATGAATAATAATATATATTTTTTCCCTTAACACTGCAAAATAAATTCACAGCCTAGTAATCTTCCCTGTGATTCTCTGCTCTCCAGAAATTGGTGTAATGTTATAAAATCTCTGCTCACAAGTCATCACACATGTTATTACTAGTTCTGTTTGTTAGCCTTGCAGAGGTAAATGCTGATCAACAGAACAGGTTGTCTGATTAAAGCACAGGAGCAGCCCCATTTATTCTAGGCTGAGAGCACTTAGGTGATCTTTAGTCCATGACATCTCACAAAAGATCTGACCAACTTCCCCTTGATATCAATAGAAATCTCCTTTCCAGCTTCAGAAGGAGATCAAGTCCAGGAAAGCAAAATCCAAACCCAAGAGACAAAAGTTCAGAATAACTCCCCAATACTTCTGAATTAGCTGCTTCACTTTTAGGCTTTGTTGTATGCAGCTCTGGAAACAAGAGGCCTTGTCTCCTTGGCTGACAGAGGATCCCTAAAGATACAAGTTTTATATTATAAATTTTACTTGTCTTGATCTGGGACAAGTTCTTTCATAGCAGGCTCATGAGGTGCCAGGAAGAAAGCTGATAGCAACTGTCTAAAAAAACAATTCTAAAATAGAGTTGACATTAAATGACACAAATGAATTATTTCTACAAATCTAACCTAAACAATTTGCTTCTAGAGAATATTTTGATGTTTTTAGTAGAACTAATGCAGTCAAAGGGTCTATTATCCTAGTTTGTAGTCCTAAAATAAATGAACACTGGCATTTTTCAGGGCTAAAAAGTGCAGGTGATCATTACAAGAGGGAACAGGAGGACCCACGACAGCTCATGAAACAGGATATTGTGGATGGGTGTAAAAAGACTCACAGGATTATACTCTTTTCAATGCTGTCAGTTGAATTTGTGATAACAGTCACAAGAGATGTAGCAGATTTCCTGGAAGCACATTCCTGCAACTCCTTGCTTTATTGCTAAGCTTGGGAATAATCTCTTCAATGTGAATGAAACAACAACAAATGTTAAGTGGCTATATGCGTTCCTTATAAATAATGACTAGAGAAAGGAGACAGAATGCAGAAATGTGGGTTTTGCACAGATGATGCAAATACGGAAAAGGACTAAACTCCTGGATTATGACATTTTGAGTTACAACCCTATTTTACTCTACTTTCCATGTCTACTTAGGCCTCAGAAACACAAATATATTAGCATAATTTTTTGCTGTTAGCCATTTTTGCCAAGGCACTCGGACTTTGAGCGATGGCTGTTCAGGTGAGCAATTGCAGACATGCTTCTTCCAGGAGCTGGTGAGCAGGCTGAGGGGTGTATCTGCAACAGGGCAGCTCAGCATGGGAGTCAGTATGTTGGGGCAAAACCAGCAGAAGCTGTCCTGGAAACCAACTCTTTTATACTGTTGTTGGAGCTTGTGTGCAAAAGTCACAGCAAATTTAGCATAATAGTGTTGTCCATGATGTAAATCTGAAATTCAGTTAGCTGTAAACATTTGATGTTTGTTCTGCTAATTAGTCCTCTAATAGCTGCAGTATTCAGATGAGAAGCTCATGAGAATAGATATGTAATTAGTTTTCCAAAATTCCATTTGTGCCAATTCCATAAGACTGTTTTGCAACCAGCAAAGAGCATAGAAGGGAAGATCCTAGATGATTGGAGAAAGATGAACAGAGCATTTTCCTTGGTAGAAGCAGGAGGGATTCGCTGTTACATCCAGGGATGCCCACTGCAATGCTCAGAAGGACACAGGAAGAGAAACTATTAATTTATAAACACTTAGAGCACAATAAAGCCATGAGAAAGAGCTAATATGAGCTTGCTGATGGCAGATCATGTCAAAGCAGTCCAACTCCCTTCCTTGACAGGATAACTGGCCTAGCAACGAGGATACAGCAGTAGCAGTGACACATCTAAAGTACCCTCAAGCCATTTGGTTTGTCACAGAGGACATTCTCAAAGGGACTCTGGGACAGCTTCCCCTGCAGGGGAACAGTGTAAGCAGGACCACAATCAGCTGAAGAATCACAATGGAGCCACAGTGACCCTGTCAGCCAGCTGTCTCCAGTGGGGTTATACAGTGTCAACACTGCATTCTGCCCAGTCTATTCAGCAGTTTAACATCATCAAAAATTGTATAAATTAATAATATAATAGAATAGAATAGAATAGAATAGAATAGAATAGAATAGAACATAACATAATATAATATAGTTATAATATAAATTATTTCTATTTTATTCTATTCTATTCTATTATGTATAAATTATTATAAATAATAAATAAATATAAATAATTATTTATAGAGAATAAAATATTTATATTAAATAATATAGTTATACTTATAATATTATAATTATAATTATAATATAATATAAATCATATAAAATCACTATATAATTTATATAATATATAATATATATTATTATATATAGTATATAATATATAATATACAATAATTATCAAATAACTTATATAATAATTATTAAATAATATATTATATTATATTATATTATATTATAGTATAGTATAGTATAGTATAGTATATTAGTATATTATAGTATATTATAGTATATTATAGTATATTATAGTATATTATAGTATATTATATTACAAGAATACTACTAGAATATTAGAACTATACTACTAGAATATTACTACAGCAGGAGGAGATGTACTTGGGATGACATAATTTAAATTCAAACTGGCAATTCCTGGCAAACTAGAACTTAAAAACAACAGGACAAAGTTCAAGTTAGGCACATTCAAGGTGAGCCCAGAGAACTGCTAGCAAATCCACTCACTCAAGGAGAGGAACTCAGTAAGCAGGAGGTGCAGCAGATCACAGTATGAGCCAGCAATGGAACTCGGTGTGATTGTTAAAACAAGATTTTAAGAGATGAAAGGAATTCTGTGTGCAAGCAGTAGCGGTAACTAATCCACTCTTTTTAATGCTAGTGTCTCTCAGCTGGAAAACAGTACCCAAATTTGAGCTTCAAACTATAAAACCCATGCAGCATGCAGAGAAAAGCAAGAGAGATGAAAAATATCAGAAAATATCCCACGAAGAGACTGGATTGGTTTGCAACACACACAAACAAATCTTTTATTGAAACTTTTCAAGGGCCGCTTCAAATCCATGAATACTGTGCACCTTATCTTGGGTGGATTTCAGGTGAAACCTCAGGTCACTTCTAGGCCCCATTCCTATGGTGCTTTTTCCAAAATATTTTCAACAAGCCAAGCCAAACTCCAGCACTGCTTCCATTGTATAAAATAGATGTAAAAGAAGAAAGGCTTAGACTTGCAAAAATAACAACTGAATTGCATAATCTTTATAATTCAAAAGTAAAAAAATGAACTGCTTAATCTATACCTAATCTAAAATTCAACTTTGTAACATTCTTCTCAAGAGGAAGAAGAATGAAGTCAAAGAACTTAAGAAAGCAATCACTCCTAGTGTCCCTACATGCTACAGCAATCAGAGAAATTAAAGAAGATGAGAAAGGAATGCTAGTTTTAATTCAGATTTAACATCAAGTAATTTAGGGGAAACTCCTTTTACACTTGCAAAAAAAAATGAAATAATATCTGCCTTCCAAATCAACCAAGATGCATAGTATCACATAATTATAATGAAGGACTTAAGAAGATTAAAAATAAAACCTTAAAAAATATTTTGACACTCTTGCACTGACCTCAGCAGAAGGAATTGCATTAGGCTTGTTAAACACCTGTTAAATCAGGCTTTCCACAGGAGACCACGTGCCTACATTAACTATCTGTAAGAAACTGAAACTCACTTTCACAGTGATATGATTAATTACATATAAGCTTTAAGATACAATTTAAAATGAAATTTCTTTTCAGTGAAAGCTGAGAGATGCTTGAAATGACTTTGCTTATAGAAACTATTCATTTTTTCTACTGTAAAACTGTGTGAAAAAGAGTTTTCCCCCATGTATCTACAAAGGAATGATGAAAGGTCAAAGAGAGACAATATTGCTATGGGTTTCTTTGGAGGTTTTGTACCAATAAATGAGCTTAGTGGCACTGGATGCCATAAAGGTTGGATGATTTGCTTGGCTTTACCATTAACTCAGCTCAGAACAGCATCAGACAAAAGTCACTGAACAGAGTACCCATTCCTTTCTTTGAAAAACAAAGTTAGTGGCACTCCTTATGTTTTCTGAATACTTCCTTACCTGTGAAGGAAAAGCACTATTTTTAATTACCTTATTTTAAGCAATTCAACATCCCCTAGCCAACAAACTCAGCTGTTCAAAAATAATCAAATAAAGTCCAGTTCTCCCAGGAAAGATGAATTTATTACTGTTTGTAGCATGCTTTACATGCTTTAGAGTCCTGAGGAAAAAAGATGTCTAAAAATGGTAAGTGTTGATTTCAGGAATAAAACATTTACACAAAGCCTTTGCTTTAGCACTTAGGAGCAAAAGGGAATGCCTGCAAATGAAAGGATTGGTAAAGTCCCTGATGATATAACTGAAGGGTGGGGTAAAAGTTGTCTAAATCTGTGTGAGCAGGGCCAGGTGTCTCTTGGCCAGTTGGGTGTTGGCAGGTGCCACCTGCAAAGCAGAGGTGTAAGAAGGAGATGGCACCTGGCCTGCACCATCTGTCCCTCTGTGGCCTCAGCAGCAGAGCAGAGATCTTCAAGGGCTCTCAGACTGGACCTATATCATCTTGTAGGGCACTGGGCCTTGTTTCCAGACAGTGTGATGGTTTTAATGGAATTAAGAATTAATTCAGTTGTGAATCTCATATATTCTCTATCTTGAACCTCAAAATAAAATGTGACTGATGGTGACTATGAAGTTTATTGCTGAAAGTTGGCCTTTAGATATGCTTGAGGCTTGATACATTCCAGGAACTACAGCAGTAGCCAGAACTACATTATATACTTGGTACACCAGCTCATGTGTCAATAAATCAGTTGGACAATGCACTTTTGGTGGCCAGGTCATTGTGACCATCAAAATCATATTTTATTTCAGCTAAATCAGGTTTTATTTCAGCTAAAGACTGAAATTGGTTTTTGGAAGCAGTATGAGCAGTTCCAACTCAGAATATTCTGTCATTCTGTAAAGAACACACACACCTCTGTCATAAACCAACACAGGGACTAGCAAAAATAGATGCCTAAAATTAACCTAATGGGAGAGAAATGGTATTTCTCACCTGTACTGCTGATCAGTTCAGCATGTATTTACTCGTGTCACACCTATGCACTCAGGAGTGTATGACAGTGGATATCATGCTTTGCTAAACAAGCTCAGTGACACCTACCAGGGTGTCTGGTCACCTCTGAACTTCAACAAGTCTGTCAGATAGAGGCTGGTTCCCTTGAGATCAATATAAAACAGAGGGATGAAAGGTCAGGAAGGACATTTCTGCATGAAGGCTGCAGAGACCACACCATGCTCATCATGCTTGACTTGCACCTCAGATGTAATTAGCAACAGGGGAAAAATGTCCAAAAAGAAAAGAAGGAAAGAAAAAAAAAAAAAAGGCAAAAAACCCATCCCAAAACCAAACTAACAGCCCAACCAAGCAACTGAAAAACCCAAGATATCACCTTGCATAGTGGAAAACCTAAAAGCAAAGATCTACTAGCAAGTGCTGGTAACAGATGCATAAAGTAGTTGCTAAAACAGAGGAGGATCTTGGAAGCACAGGTCTTAATAATTTTCAGTATGAAATAGTGATTTTCTTTTATTTCTTTCCTGTGTCTCTTTGGGAGGAGGACTGTCTCATTTCTGTAATTACCAAAGGTGTCTTTATTGGTCTTGTTTTTCTCATCACAGCAAGAGTGTAGTCTTAATGAGTTTTTCTAAGAAACACAAATATACACTGGCAGTTTTTCAAACTGTAAACTGGAATGAAACATTTCTGTTGTGAGGAAATCTCAGCACAAAATCATAATCTACCCAGTCTCACTGGTATGAGAAAAGGAGGGTTGAGTGATGCAGAGTTACTCAAAGGAAAGGTTACTGTTGATTTTCAGGGTTTTTTTAGATAACTTTTCTAAATTATTTCATTTAATCTGTCAAGAAAAATCCCTAAGTTGTTTATAGTAGCTTGTGACAGTATCCATTATATTGTGGACAAAATAGGAAAAAAAATTCATGAAACTAATTTAAAAGCAAGCTGTTGATTAAAACAAAAGAATTAGTAGGAATTGGTAACCTTTCAAAACCTTGAATCGACAACACATTAGCAATGAGGCCATAACATGTGACACAGTGCTCATAAGCTGCAGGTTATGATCAGCACAGCATTAGTTTTCCTCTCTTTTATCCACCCTGATCTGGGGTGGAAGATGGTAGAACACAGAATTTCTAATTCTCTCTAGTTTTTCTCTTTGTGTGATATTTTGCTACCAAAAAGATAGAGCACAGCCTAATATACTCATGTTTGAAATAAATAAATAGATAAATTTACCACAATGCCGTGTGGCAAACTAAATCCAAAGAAGGAGACACTTAACAAAGAAAACATTCAGAAATAAACTATAAGAGGTGGGGAGTGCTTCTACCCTAATTACAGGACAAAGAAATGCCAAAGTATACACACATACAATATGTACTCAAACAAATTCTCAATAAAGGAAGGATATCACCAAAAAAATCAACCCTTTAAAATTTTGGTGCTTCACACCTTGCCTTTTTTAATGCCATCTTATTCTGATGTATGAGAATTGTGCTGTCTCCTGTACACAGCACATAGCCACAAGGTGAGAATCCACTGGCTGAGCTGAGGTTTTCTTTAGAGTGTGCAGAATGGAAACCAAATTGTGACAGTTTTTTTTCCCCAATCTAATTTGTCACAGCAACCATTACTTATTCTTTCAAGTCAATCTTCCATAGAGCAGCCCTTTGTATCTACCAGGAAAACAACATGTCACTGAGACAACACCACTGTGATTCATGCTAGGAGCAGAGTTCACTGTCTGCTGGCCCTCAGCCCAGATCCTGAAGTGCTCACTCTTATTTTCTACATTTCTAGCCTACATTACCATAAAAGCAATATTTTATTAGTAGAGAATTTCAAACTCTTAATGTATGTGTGGCTTTCTATGGTTTCATAATGTGTGCAAAATTCAAGTTTTTCTTCCTGTCCTTTTCACTTCAAACCAGTGAAACACATCCTGGCTGCAACACCAGCCCCTCTTCCTTCTAGAAGTATTCTTGCAACCTTTTTGATAATGTCTTTCTTCTTGGAATAAGGACTGCTTCTCAAACCTGTTCACATTCTTCCACACTATCAATTTCAAACACCTTTTATAACAATTTTCATAGTGACTTGTCAAAAACCATTTTGAGATCAAAGAGTTTTGAGTTGTCTGTAAACAACAAAAATGCTGAACACTTATGTGGGAAATTTTGGGTGCTTTCCAACCTGGAAATTTTTTTTTTTAGTTGTTGGGGATTTCCTTTCAAAATTAGGGGCAGTTGCTTTTTCCACAGCTTCTGCTTTAGTCACATGAGGTGGCTGCCTGTGGCATCACGCTCTTCGGAGGATCCTCATTCTGTTCTGGGACACGTGCTGAGGGACACCAGAGAACACAGAGAACAGCTGAAAGCACCAACTCATACACAGAGCTTTCACTGAACAGCCAAGCCATAGAGAACCACCTGAATATAAATAAAGCAAAACACAGCCCCCAAACATGAGAAAACTGCCAACTCTTCTCCATGACATGCAACTTTTCAGTTTTCAGTAAGAGATAAATAATGGATCATCATTAATGCAAATATCAAGCAATTCACCAGATGACAATGTTTCTTAGAAGAAATTACTGTTCCTTTGTGATGTAAACACACATATTTGTGTTTAGAAAGATGATTAAAAGTGGATATAGGGCCCAGGAATGGAGATAGGCCAAGGAAAACCTGGCTTAAAACTTTCAAACATTGAGCCCACGCCGAGTAATCTGCTTAACCAAGGAAAATTCCAGTAAATAGCCTATTTCCTGAAAAGTGTACAGCAGTTCTACAGCCAGAAGTTCCCCTTCTGACTTGCAAATTTGAAACACTTTTCAACAAAAAAGCGACAAAAAAAAAAAAGGAGCAGACTTAGTGCAAGTAATTTGAGCTCATTATTCAGCATCACCAAGAGTTCTACATAATGAAACAACAGTAAGGCATAGAATAGCCTTGCCAAATAGTTGCCATTTTCCAGTTTTTAATACTGAAATAAAAGTGCTCATGGTTGGAGATGACAGGTCATGGACAAAGATGATTAAGAAAAGACAACTGTATTTTCCACCTTCTACTTTCATGCTTCAGGAAAATAAGAAGAATCAAAGGCAGTATAGCCATGTATCAAACCAGAAACAAGGGATATAAAATACAGCTCACAAAAGAATCTGCAGCAGGGCCATCAAATGGACTTGGTCCCAGCTGGTGTCTTCAGACACTCCCAAGATTATATTGTTTTAATCAGATTTGTAGTGATGTAACACAGCTAAACTGCCAAGAGTGCATGCCTGCCATACCATTCCATAATTATTATGGGTAGCAAAATGTTGCATTTCTTTGTAAAGAACCAGCATTCTGCTGTGATCTCTTACACCTGAAAAACAGCAACTGTAGTCTTTGCAGTGCTGCCAACATGGGAAAAATTCAGGTGACCAAAACATTTACTGCCACCCTGCAAGGTTTCTACAAATGGCCATGCTTGGCTTCTGCCTGATGAGTCCTGGCAGAGATAGGATCATAACAGGATGTGGTCAAAGGTCTGCAGCTTTATTTTACATGTAGTACTTCTGAGAAGCATTAAAAACTATAATGTAATAGAGAGATTTAATACCATCTAGATCAGTATGACGAGAATATCTGCAACAAATTGCAGAAAAAGCAAAGGAAATCATTTAATCCAATGTGCCTGCTTAACAACAAAAGAAAAGAGGTCACAGGGAAACCACTGTAAAAGAAAACATTTTATTTCTCTCTGTGTCTCTCCATGCTTTTTAAAAATTGAGTACATAATTGCACAGGTGCCACAGGGAGGAACAAGTGTTTGAAGTCTGAGAGCAGCTTTTTACATGAAACAAGCTCAGGTTAAAACACAACATCCCAGGGTCACTTTCCAAAGCACCATCCAAAAAAAGCAGGACCACTCTATGTGCATATAAATTAACCATGGAAGAGAGTTCTGCCCTGTATATTTTGTCCATTTTTAAAGGGTCTAAATGCTGCAATTAGCTCTACAAGCCAAGTCCCACCCTGTGGTGTAAGGCCCTGGGCTAATGCTCTGTACCACTTCCATAAGTCAGTGAGTGCCTCTGACAGCATCAACCTGCAGGACCCAAAGCAGCACAGCCAGATTCACCTGCACCACAGGGATGATGTGCTTTTACACACTTGTGAGGAATTACCAATTTTCACTTCCTCTGCTAGACATTAACCTATGGTCATAGTAGCAGGGATAGCCAAAAGGAAAGTTATCGCCATTTTAAAGGAAAATATTAAGATTGTATCAGTCATAATCTGTGTTTTCCTGGCACATTCCCACATTTAACATGTTTTCAAAGTTTAAGTGACAAACATAATCAAATCTGTCTTCCATTCTACTGTCATTGTCAGGAATGAAAAAAAAATTCCTTTTTTTCAAGTAGGGAGGATGATTTAAAGCATTTTCACTTTCTCACCAGCCCTCATCTAAACTAGTTGCATTGAGCAATCAAAGACAGTCTTCAGAAAGCCACAAATCAGACATCATGAAATTATATTCTGGGTCTTTTTCTAGAGTGCTTCCTCTTTCCTACTTAAAATAAAACTGAAAGGGAAGACAGCTTTATTCCCCCAAGAACTATTTCCTCAAAATTTTCACTACTTGCTAAATTATTTTAAATAAAAAAATAAAAATTCCCACATATCCAAAAACCATGACTCTTCTTTTTTACCTTTGTTTTAACTATTACAAGTGTATATTAAAAATAAAAGTTTAAACATGAAATAATGTTTGGTTCCCACAAGCCTTGCAAATCCCCTTCTAGAGTAGTAGTATTAATAATCACATTTCCAAGGCCAGATTACTGCCCATCTTGTACTTTCTTCCTTGTGACAAGCATCTGCTCCCTTTTGGTAAAAAAAAAAGCAATTAAAATCCTGTAAGAGTTCCCTGTTCTAGGTCAGAATCAATGGCACTGACAAATGATAGTAACAAACCAATGCCAAGCAAGAGACACCAAGATAATTTTAGCATTATAATGAAGTGCAAGTCAAAATATAGCCACTATGCAGATACAAAAAAAAAGAAGAAGAAGAAATTAAATCCATATTCATATGTTGCAGCAGCCTTGCCAGAGCTTAGAGATAATGCACAGCAGAACTAAACTGCAGTAGTAACATTCAGAAATCAACTCTGCTGCTAAACACTTGGAGCCAACCTTTACATATCAAAAATGGAGGCAAAACAAATGACTCCTTCCAAAGTCGATGACTTCCAATGGCAAAATAAGTCTGTGTCTGTGTTTACAAAATTAGAAGTATGAATTACAATCCTACCATGTAGGACTCTTTTGTTCAACAGCACTCTTACAGCTTTCTAGGGAAGTATAGTGCTTCTAACTTGAAGCCTGCAGCACAGAAGGGTTTTTACATAAGGAAAAAACAAAACCACTTGAGCTCACCAATAAACAGCTCTCAAATAGTGAAAAAATATTTTTGGGACATCATTAGTATTATCATAATATATTTACAAGGAAGATGCAGAAGAGACATAAGCGCTAATACCAAGTTTAGCAAAAATATCCTCAAATTCTGCGAGTTTATTGGGTTTTTTTCTCTTCTCCTCCACATCATTGTATAGAAGTAACTGGGTGAATGATGAAAAAAACCCAAGAGAACTTTTTAACTCCCACGGTAGTTTCCCACTTCTTCAAAAATAAACATACCATTATGTTTTTACACTTGCTATAGGTTCCACTACACAACATTCCGAGAGGGGTGGGGGTTTCCACTCTTCAGACATTCTGCAGTGGCTGTGCTAGCAGGAAGTTGCTCTCTTTACAAAAAAGGGGAAGCTGCCTGTCTGCAGTGCTCTGAAGTCACAGCCCACTTTAACCCTCTACGGGCACATCCACCTTCCCCCAAGTCTGATATATCCACAAAGCTGAACAAAGAAAGAGAGTAAAAGTGTGTTGGTTGCCTAACACGACCCAGCAATTCAAAGCACATCTTTCTAGTGTTGGAAGTTAAGATAAACTTTGCCTTAGAATGCTTTTGGCATTTAAAGAGCATTTAAAGAACACACACTACTGGAAAAAAGCCAGTCTTGAGTAGAAGCTACATAAACGTAGTGGCCTCCTGGTAAACATGTTTACTCACAGCCAAAACTAAGCACAGTTGTCTGCTCTGATGCTTTAGGTGCTCTGATGCCATCTGCTCTGATGACATCTGCAGCAGAGCTTGGAAGGCCTGCCAGAAGATTCCTTAATATTTCCAGAGAAGTCATGTTCATCCTGATAACAGTTGGAGAAGCTCCTGAATCAGGAACACATATACTGTTAAAAAAGAACCACAAACAAACACTAAACTAGAAAAAGCCCAACATTTTCACTCCAGTTCCAGCAGGAAGTGGAGCAGCATTTCTTCAATGATACTCTTAACATATAAAAATCTTGCATCACATGAAGGTAACAGAAAAATGTACAAACAACTCAAAACTGCATTTTTGGTATTTCTTGCTTACTTTGTATCTTTCCTTCTGTTTTGATGATGAAAATCAAAGGAAAAAGATTTTGCCTTGAAAACTTTTATTTTGAATTAAAATTAACTCAGAGCTTACTTAAGAATACAGAAACCTTAAAGATTATTTAAAAGTTGGTTTAAGCTAAGATTTTGATCAAGTACTAACTGAAAACAAAATTCATTGGTAACATTGAAATACTCTGGATAATTCAGACTTGAAGGTACAAGCATGTGAAGATTAGTCCTTAATTCCTTATGGCCATAAAGCCATTATCATTCTCATAGCTGACACCTACCCCATTTGGTGTAAATATTTATACATTCAGTCACATATTATGCTTTTGGGAAAATAAGTGTTATTTTTCAGCCTGATTTTCAAGGGAAATGAGTTTTGTGTGCTTTTTCTGCTTGTCTGTCAAGTTCCCTCTATATTTAATTCCAGCAAGTAATTCAAATTTGCAAAAGGGAGATGTCTCAGTGATAAAGAAATATCTGCTCAGAGAAGAGCAGCTCAGGTTAGTGCCATGGCTGAAGTCAAAGAGCTTCAGATGTAACAGCCCCATGAGGCTGGTGCCAGCCAGCTCTGGTTTAACTTCATATTCAGAAAAAAAAAGATTAAAAAAAGGCCTTGAAATGACAAACTGCACCCAAATCAGCAGTATTAATCACAACATAAAGCTCAGCTTAGTAATTCAGCAACAGTGAATTTCCTGTAGAAAGAAAAGGAAAAAAATGGAAAAAAAAAAAAAAAAAAAAAAATGCAGGTCCTACAGAAAACCTACAAGATCGTTTTCAACTTGTTCTGTGGTGAATAATCTCTGTATTTACAACTGCAGTGTGCCTTTGAGTAGCTCAAACCTGGATTCTCTTCAATCCATTTTACCTTAGGTGTCAACAGAATAGCTGCCAGTTTTTCCATATTCTTTTTTTTTATGTCACATTTAAACATATATAGTTAAGGATGTATCCATCATCCTGATGAGATATGATTGTGCTGTCACTTTTCTTTATGCTGTGATAATACTTTCCAAGAAGGAGAAAAAAAAAAAAAAGATTTCATATTCTTCTAGGATCATAACTGCACTAAGGAATAAAATTCCCAATTCCAAGTTTTTTGTGAAACAGTTTAATGGCTAATCAATTTAGCAATATAAATATTGGTATTTTACTAGAAATAACTTCTTAATGACAATTTAAAAGCTGCTGTCACTGGTGGATTTGGGGGGGATTTAACCCTTCCAGTCTTTCTTATTGCCTCTCTCTTCGCCCCTAGTTTTTAAAATTCTGCCTTTTTACCTTTTTTGTATATTATAATTTGTCCTATTTCCTTCTCATGATACTCCCCTCTCTGAAAATATGTATGTCAAATTTTATTCTGATGCTACAATGCATTTTCAGTGCAAATTAGCAGTGTGTTCTAATAGTAATCCATTGCACCCCTCATTTTAAGGGGAAGGAGGCAAGACACATGACAAAAATCATAGAGTGAAATAGCTGAAGTCCACCCACTGGGACAGGCTGGATGGCAGAACCACTGTGCAAAGCTGCTGTAAAGAAATGCAAAGTAAGTATTATTTTACTTTATATGAGTCTTACATAAAAGGTTTTCTTTAATTTTAAAGCACTGGTGCAGGATAATTTATAGTTAGAGATTTATATTGTTCAGAAATCACATTGGCCAGTCTTAGACTTGAATAAAATTTGCTTCAGACATCAGAGAGCAGAAGAATGCCTCTGGGAACTGTTGAAGCCAAACTGTGCACTAGGAAATGCCAGCAAGCACTCTGAAATAACAGTTCATTGCAAAATTTCACATTGTTGATATTTGCTTTCAAAACACACTCTCCTGTCCCCCCCATCCTTCCTTTCTGTCACTTCAGACAAATCTCTGATTATGGGACTCATTCTATGTTCCTCAGCTGTCCACTTCTCAAATCTCATCTAAACACACTCCTCATTTGGTAAAGCCAAACCATTCTTATCCATCACTAGTGTCCATTGCAGAAACCTCCTCCTCTGCAAGCCTAAATTAAGTGTATCCCACTAACCTCTTCCAAAAGCATCCTATTAGCATAAGATCACATCCCTATCTTACCTTTCCCTCCTGTTCCTTCACATTTCCTGTATAGAATTGTCAGTTCCATTTCCATAAAATTATGTCATTGTCTTTTGCCGTCACCTCTGCTTTCTTCCTCATTCTTTACCAACTGCTCTGTTTCCCCAGTCTACTTATTTCCTCATCCTTATTAAAATTTCTTTAATATTTAATAAGATATTATGTAAATATCTTTACACAAAACAAAACCCACCTCACCCCTTATCTGAAGTTTTCAGTAACTACAAACTAAATTACCTACACAGGATATTCCTTTCACTATGGACCAATTTGCCTCTGCTTGGAAGATTTTAGACTGTAGATATACATGGAATGGAGAGAATTTCTCATTTCTTATTATTACTGATTCAGGTCTCCAAGCAGAATACATCTACAGTTCTTTCTGTATGATTTAAGTGAGCTTCTGAAGAATTTCTGGCATGCATTGGACATTACTATGCAAAAAGTCAAGTACAAAGAATTGTCAAACAAAAATTGATTTAAAAAAAATATAAAGCCAACAAGTTTAATTCCAGACTACTAGTACCTAGCTGTCATATTTCCATAGAATACATTGTAAACAGTTTCTAGGCAGCTTTGTAGGAATGTTATATTAAAAAGTAAAACAAAACTGCCAAAATACCAGAATCAACAAATTAAGTCATACTACACCAAAACAGGATTTTTGGAGTAATTTTGGAAGCAATTATGTGAGAAACCAGCCTGATAGAAACGCCCAAAATCTGCTTCCTTTCCTCCACAACGTCTGTGCACAGGTCTTAAGTGGCAAGTGAATTCCTCTAACCCCAAAGGCAGAGGGAAGAACGGGGCAGCCCTGCTTTCACTGAGCCTTGAGGACGGCAGGGATGGAAGTTCCCAGTCAGTGCCCAGCACATGACACCTACGTAACGGAGGGCTGAGACTCAGAATTTCCCCTCGTGCAGCACTTTCGTTTTTTCTGGCTATAAATGTCAGGGGAAGCCGGGGCTGCCCTCGCTCCCCGCACGCTGTCCCGGAGCGCGGCCGGAGAGGCGCGGCAGCGCTGGGCTCCAGCGGCAGCACCGGGCCAGGCTCCGGGCTGCCCCCGCTGCCAGGGAACATGGTCCTGCAGAGCCAGGTAAGTCTGAGCTGTGCTGAGGGCTCTTCTGTCCGCTCCACGTCCTGCTGGAGCCGCGCACAGCTCCAGGAAAACAGCAGAGACAGAACTGTGCTGGGTATGGGAGAGTTCAGCCGCGCGTGGAGAGGGGATTGTTGTTATGCTACGGAGAAAGCGCGTTTAAAATTGTGATGTGGGTTATAAATTCACTGATATTCTGTGCTTAGGTCACGATTAGGTCACTTGTAATGAGGTGATATCACCCAGAAGGAAGATTACCTGGTGGTAGCTTTATGTAGTGGTGGTGTGGTGAAATGGGAAAAGGTTAATATTTCATGTTACTGCCGTTTGTGAACTTTTTGTTTCTCTGAAGGGGAGTGACAGAAGAGGCAGAAACACAGCTTTGAATGAATATTCGCCAAGTGAGATGGTTTCAGTATCGTGTAGGCTGGTTTAAAATGATGCAGGACACTGCATCATAAACACAGAATCAAAGTTCTCTTGCAGGGATGTTTGAATTTGTCTTTTGGAGTCAACCCACCCCAAACTCAGGTGATGCTTTCCAGAACATCAGTAATCAAGTTTCATATTTGCAGCAAAGATGGGTACTCTTTCCCAGAGTCCCTCTTTCTCCAAGTTTAGCAGCAATGCTGAAATTTCAAGAGTAACGGGATTTGAATTGCAACATGCACCTTCTGTTACCTTATGCAGTATTTTCCATAAGATCAAAAAAATAGGTTTTATTTTCAAAAAATTGCAAAGGGATGTTTTCATTTTAACTTCTGCTACATCAAAAATACTATCATGGTACTTTACAGGGAAATAAAGGTTTCTGCTGTAACAAATAATATCCAATTCTGGGCTAAGTTTCTCTGGTACATTTAAGCTTTAAGTGGATTGGTAGAGACCTGATGCACATAAGTCGTGCAATCCCTTGAGATACGATTTTCAAATTAACTAATAAGATATTGCACTGTGTACAGCTTATTTGAAAAAAAACACTGAGCAGCAGCAGCAGCACACAGCTACTGTGCCTGGGATTTAAAAGCTGGATTTAGCTGTCATGTCCATAATTGTTAGTGCATTGGTTATGTAAAGGAGTAGGTGAGAGGAGGGTTTAGTTTCATATTAAGGAAAGTAAAAAGGCTCTACAGAATGTAATTGCAGGATTAGCAAAAAATATAAGGCAGCTTCACTCCACTATTTACATATCAGGGCAATTTATGGAAATCCTCATATAGAAAGCTTGAATAATTGAAAATTAAATTGAGAAACAACTTCATCTTACATTACAGGACAAAACATGTGTTCTCATATCAAAAAATCATATGTGTAAAGAGACTGGTAAATGTTCACAAGAAACTTTAAAGAAAAAAACCCCTTAATTCCCCAATGAGGCAGAATAATATTCAAGAGCTTGTGACCAACACTGATAGTTTCTTTGGTAATATCTCTGCAGCTTTCCAGATATTCAAGAGATCTACATGTCACAGGATTTCTATGCATGAGAACATTTTGACAGTAATTGCCATTCATCTTGAGGGAGAAAGTTAAAGAGACAAAGCAAGTCAATGCTTTGAGAATAACTTTTTAGAGAGAGCCTTACAGTATGGGGCCAACACTTAAGAATGGAGAAGGCATAAAGGCAACAGATGAGGGGAGTAGTTGAACCTAGCTGGGCAGAGAAAGAGGAATCACAAGAATTAAGGGTAGAAAATTGTTGGTTTTGGTAATATGTACCCCAATCACTGAAAATTGAGTTATCAAAATTTTTTTTTTAGCGAAGCTGCTGTTCCAAAACTACAACAACACAAAAATTTGAGATTGCACACAAGAATGCATCAGTGAAGTCTACTGAGTTACTTACTGAGGGTAAGGAAGTGCTAAGGGAGGAAATCCCAGGAAAAAGTGATCATTGACTTTAGCCTCATGCAAAAGCCACACACTGGGGTGCAAATTATATTAATGTACATGACTGCAAAAAGGAGCAATTAAAATAAAATAAAATACCATTACAGAGAACTGGAGTGAAAGTGCTTTGCTTGGAATACATATAAAGACAGTGACTACTGCCTTCAAATTTGTGAAAACATTTTCAGAACATTCCTATTGAAACAGAACAAGTTACTGTTTCTTAACACAGGTGATATATTAAAGGAACTGAAAATATAATGAATGCCTCAATGGTTCACTTGAAATGAAAGTTATTGAAATAGCTATTTAATGCTTTAACTTGTAAGTACCTCCAGTTTCATCCTTTAGCTGCAATGGTCATGGGCTTAGATTGCCCTTTGTCACGCAGCCATCCTTGCACCAGCCCTGGCACAACTTCTGTCCTGTCCTAAGGAGACACAGATCAGCCTTGCTGTCACATCCCATTGGGGCAAAGCTGATAAAACCTACTGGGATTCCAAGGTGACACAGCTTCTTTCATTATCTTTGTCACAATATTGATTAGATTAGGTCTGAAGCCCATCTTTGGCCTGCTACTGACCCATCACATCCCCTGGGAAATTTGGCAGAGTAGGAAACAAAATTGAAAATGACTGGAACAATAGAGATGTTCAAGATGGCTAAAGCTCATGGGACTCACCCAGATGTGACAAGTACTGATTTTTACTAACTATGCATCCTAATACATTAATCCCAAACTTGACAACTACATATTACATTATCTCCTTCATGGTAGTCAGCCTTCAGGAGCTTAATGGCATGAAAATAACCCACCAAAGATTTTAATTTCTTTCACTGGAGTAAATAACAACATGGTCAAAGTGCTGCCTAGCTAATTTTCCCTATCAAAACTTTAAAGAGTAAATAAAGTGCAGTTTGGTTTGCTGTCTGGGCAGCAAACCTTGTATTAATTGTCTCCTGTGGCATGTTTAGTTTTAGATGTTTCACTCATGCAGGACAGCTGAAGATTCAGTTCAGAGAACTGCACAGCTGAGCCATATGGCATCCACCTAATCGTAGCAGTTAATAGCTAAAGACCCCTACACCTGTTCTTATGTTTTCAACAGGCTTTACTTATTGACATTAAATGCGTCTAATATAATACATGCTCTGTGTTGATACAGGCTTTGCAAGTGACAGATTTGATAGTTCCAAAGGAAAAAAAAAAGGATTACTCTGAATTGCCAAATATATTTTCAGATTTAGACAGAATGAAACTTGGAGATTTCTAATTTTCTTTTTCACCTTTTGCAGTACTAGGTCAGTTTTTCTTCTTTCACATGTAGGCTGCTTTACAAATACCATCAGTAGGCACAGCTGAACTACAAGGAGCCTGAGCAATAAGTTCAGTAAATGTCACTCCTTTTACCTACAACTTTACCTCCCACATGTAACACCCACTCCCTCTGACAACACCAAACCTGTGGTTTGAATTTTTCTAAGTGATCTCTTCTTCTCCTTATCTTCACACAGCTTTGCAAAACAGGACAATTAAGCAATTAGTATCCCAATAAGTAAAATAAACACTCCTATTTGTAGTAGGGAAGATGTGGCACATCTGTCCCTCTCAGTAACACCCCTGGCAGAAAATGACACACTGTGATCATCTGGAAACCTCAGGGTCTCATAAACAAGAGAATCCAAATTTGATTTTTGTGTGCTTTGAAGGATAAAGCAACATGAAGCAGAACAAGAACTGTGTATTTCCTTCCAGTTTAGCATGTCAGGACACTGCATGTAGATGCTTGTTTTATTTCCATGGGACTAGAAAAAAACATATCAAAAGAAAAGATATCCAATACTTTCTTCTATATAAAATGTTATTTCTTAAACATATATATGAAAATACATATTCCAGGTTGCTGCTTTGATCCTTTTCACAATTGCTAAGATTCCTTTAAGTCCTAGAAATCCTCTCACCCTGTTCTTAAACTAGTCATTCTTTTTTTTCACTCAGAAAAAAAATTAAGGGTTTCTCTTAATATAATCCCAGATATTTTTATAATAGAAATTTATTGTGTATAACTGACAGATTTGACAAGCAATTAACAATTAGCATTTCCATTGAAAAAGACTTTAAAAATTGAGAGTGCTCAGAGAAAGAACAATACTTTATTATGGATTTATTTTAAATAAAATTGCTTTAAATACACTCTAGGATACTTAAATTGAATGAGATTCATCTATCTATACCCATAAATATTACTCCAAGTCCAAATAAATTAACACAATATATCTTTACACACTGCAAAATCTTACCTGTAGGTTATTACTGTGCAAACTTCAATTAAGATGTAATAACAGCATTTACATAAAAAAACTATGGTTTGCACCTTGAGGATGCAAAAGAAAAACAATATTCTGAGGATTGCCCAGGAATAGCAGATCAATTTTTTTTTATGCTTTAAGGTCTAAAAATTATGGGAGGAGGTTTCAGCCAGAACTAGAAGGTTTTTTTGCTTTGGAAGAGCTCAGTTCATCTCCCAGATAAAAATGTTCATAAGATCCCTTCCTGCATTATCCAACAATATCCTCTAATTAAGTTACACTTATGCCCTTGCTTAACCCATTAACCAAGTTGTATGACAGCTGTACTCTTCACACATTATAAAATAATGAAATCCTGAGCACAAACCAAAAGGAAAAAGTAACCACTCCTCAACACCATAATATAACGAAATAATATAACTATATATATATATAACATAATATAACTTAAAAAAAATAAACATATATTTTTGTTTACAAAACCCCACAGCCATTTATTTTTGCCCAGAGCACATGACAGAAATCTAAGCAGACATTTGCATTGAAAGTCTTCATTCATATTAACATGAGAAAAGCCTTTCTTTCCTCAAAGGAAGTAAAATGCAGTACATGTGTGTGTGGAGAAAATAACTTTTCAGAAAGTTTTAAATTGCTTTAGTGTCAAATAGACCTTGTCTTACTTCTGTGTTCCTACTTCTTCACTCTCTTTTCTGCATTCCCTCCTTACATGCACTACTTTCCCAGCTCATCCACCCCTCCTGCTGCTGCTCCAGCAGGTATGTGCACCCTCCTGCTTTGATCCCTTCTCCATGCTAATCCAATATGTGGCCCAGCTGTCTTTGGCAGCAGTAATTACATTCCTCTCCTATCAATTGCTGGCCTCTTCAGTACCACTGCTGGCTTTGGTTTCCAGGAAGAGGATTTTGTTTCCATTCCCCTCTTCCTTTCACTCCCCATCAGCTTCTGGTCTAACCAAAGAGATGAGATGGAGTCCTGCACACGAGCCTAAGCAAATCCCCAGATCTGCCACCTGGTACTTTGCAACCCAGAAAGAAGAAACTTTAGCTGAAGGCTGAGAGTTCTGGCTCTGTGCAGATCACAGACTGTGACAGAAAGGGACATGACACTGCTGCTTTTGTTTGATGGTTTCTAATGTGTCTTCCCACCAGAGGAACAGAAAGCCAAGACATCCTAAAGCTGGCTCTCAGCTGTATGAGTTTAATGCTTTGCAAACCTCAGAAGGAAGAGGGTGAAGATGCAAAATTTTTGTCAATCATTTGGGCTATGCACAGCTTGCTTGCTTTCTTCTCTCTGGTGATAGTTTCAGCCAGAGTCTAAGGTATAAATGTGTCCTCTGCCCATACTGCCTCTCACCTGCAGAGAAAGAGCTTCCAAGCCAAGTTTGAAAAGTATTACAGAGCATGTCAAAAGAAGTGTATGGGAACCCACTTCTTTGAAATTGCTGACATTTTGGAGGATGAAAGAGGCTTCAAATCTCCAGGGTTCCAGCCTTATAGGCACTAAGAAAAAATAAATCCCTTAAAAAGAAAAGAAACAGAAGGAGAGAAACTGCCTATCTCTGTATTTAGAAGTTCACATATTTAAATCCCTTGAGGAAGGAAATAGTTTGGGAAACTGACAGTGAAAAATAGGAGACTGAAAAAAAGTCTGATTTTTCTGATATGTTTTAATTTAATTTTTTAATAAGAAACAGGTTTTGAAATAAATATAATCGGAAAAACAACACTATTTATCCACCAAAAGGCAAGAAGTTAGGAAAATACCATCCAGAAATAGTCTGGCCAAAATTTAATTTGTTTTTAGGTACTGTACATGTTTATCATGAGCAGTAGACATCCAATTACTGCTTTTGCAACCAATGCAACAGAAATGTGTGTTGCATTTTTTTTTTCAAGTAATAGCCTTCCTTACAAGACAGAGAAACTGAATCCTAAAACTGGTACTGTAAATCTAAGTAATCCATGCAACTCCTTTAGCCAAATTAGATGTTTTAAAGTAAACTAGAATAGCCCTACTACACTGAGGTGGGTAGGCATTATCTCACCTGCTGGTGTCTGCAGACATAGAGCTGGACAACATCTATCTAACATTTGATAACCACTTGAAATGAGGAGAATAATGCTGCAGTACTTGGAGTAGATGGGCAAGTTAAGATAGCAAAGCTGCAGGAAACACACTAAGCTGAGGTGGGGTATGACCAGACCCTGTTACCTCTGCATGGTATGCAGGTCTATGGGCAGAGACTGGGGACAAAATAAAGCAATTGCCAGGTTTCTCTGCCTTGTGCCATGGGGTATCCATAAGTATTTTAGAACTAAAACCCAACAGCAATACTGAATGTTTTCAAATTATAACCAGAATCTAGTTTAGACTCATTATTTTATATTATCTTCTGACCTTGCTTTTGCCACAGGATAAAAAAACCCCAAAACTCTGAAAACCATGTTTGCATACTTAAATGAGAAAAGGAACTCCTATCCCTTTATATTTTTCATTTTTGAAGGTCTTAAGGGAGGAGTGAGAACACACAGTACATAAATAGTTTAACAGACTGTAAACAACTGAAACTTCACCTCTTGCAAAACTATAGTCCCTGTAATTAATGTTTCAGGAATTATATTAAAGTGCACTGACTTTCCCTGTAGACTGGTGGTACCCAGGAGAAAAGATTCTTTGCCTTGAATGAGACCATGAAATTTGATTTGTGTATTCTAAAGAAAGAAATAACAATCTGTTAACTTAGATGGATTTCTTAAAAGCAGCATCTTCCTGTTTTGATCACAAATTAAACAATAAAAATGAAGAAGTCAGGCTGACTACATGAAAGAAAGGGAGAAGCTGTATGAAATAGTCCTCTCTAGTAATTAATAATAATAAATTGACAGGCATTACTTCTGCTCACATGACTCAGAACTGTACTGTAAAATCTGTACACACTGCTAACAGCTCCTTTCTTTAAGGGCTGTTGGTGCTAAAGAAAGCTTGTGAACTGAGTAAAGAAGAATTTAGGGCATCAGTCACCACTGGACAGAGATAACATCTCAGAAACTTCAGGGGTTGTGGAGTTTGCCCTTAGTCTTTGGTTCTTTCTCACCACTCAGAACAATAATCAGGCATGTGAGGACTGATATTAATTTTAGGGAACAGACTCTAGCAGACTTGTAAAAGAATCAAGGAAGATCCATAAATTAAGATGAAGTGCAGCATGCACAGATGTAATGAGCACTAAACCAGTGCTCCAGGCAGAGGTGCCCTTACCAGGCTCTGCCCCTGGCCAGGGTAAGGCTGCCTCTCCCCAAATGCTGCCCTCCCCACTCTGTTCCCATGACAGCCAGCTCAAATTTCACCACAAGTTTTGCAGCTCTGTTCTGCCCCGCAGTCACTGATTAATGCCATGACCCTTGACTCATTAACCTCAGCAGTAACAAAATGGAAGGCTCTGGGTTTACAGCCCCAAATTTTAAATTGGTTTGAGGGTGGTCCTTCCTGTGGGGCAAGAGTGGGACTTGCAGAGATGTTTTGTAGGAATAAACAGAGATAATTTCTACCCCTCTTAGACTTTTCTGAAATTTAGTAGCAACAGAAGAGTAAACAGGTAACTGTTCTAGCACAGCCTTAAATAATTCAAAGGATCACTCTCTTTGCCTACTTGAAAAATTCAGAGCAGGCCCTGTAACAGTAAAGAAGTTTTTAATCAATTCTAAAATCTTAAGAATACAGAAAGTAGATGACACTAAAACTTAATTTATTTTCTATTGGGCAGAATTTAATAGAGCCTGAATGCTCCTCTCAGAAAACTGAAATAGGAACACAAGTTTTAAATAAACTTCTTCTGGGCACATCTGCAGGGAACATTTCAGGATCAAGCAGTCCTTGAAATGTCTCACGCCATTTGCTGGTACTGCAACGCACAAGTTTTAATCACTGCAAGGAGCTTCAGCTGTGCCTAGGAGTTTTGTTCTTTCTAGCCTTCCTAACTGGAAGAATCCTGAAAAAAGCAGGTCATTGCACCACGGGGACTCAAACAATCCCTGTGTTTCCAGAGGGGTGAGGCCAAGCAACGCTGCAAAATGGAAGTCAAATGTTCAGATGGCGCTTGGTGAGGAAGCAGCAAGTGAAAGGTCGGGGCCAGGCAGGCTCTCCTTGCAGCCCTGAGCTCACCAAGCGCACAGCCAGGACAGCTGCTTCCACCTCTGCCTCCCCAGCTTCCTCACCGAGAGCCTGGACCGCAGCCGGGAGCCCCTCCCTGCCTGGCTCTGGCACAGCGGGGCCCAAGGCCCTCCTGAAGCTCAGGAACACACACCAATCCCTCGGGACAGGCAAGCCAGAGCCTCCGGGGCCTCTTTGAAGTACAGGGGATACTGGCTATGTTTCAAAGCAGTGCTAGTACCAAGCAATGAGAGAGGAGAAGTCTTGCACTTTAAAGCTTTGATTTCTGAATTTTCCAAAGGGCAGAGAGTAGCGAGCAGGACTGTGAGGTGGCGGAGCCATCTGGGCAGCGCTGGGGCCTGAGGCCACCCTGGGGCTGGGTCACAGAGCACTCAGGGGCACAGCCCGAGCACGGTGCACCCCGACAGCCTTCTCTGCCTGGAGATGATGGCAAGGAGAGAAAAGCCTGCTGCTGTAAAGCCAAGCCTGGAGAGCAGCAGCAAACTCTTCCCCTCTAGTGCATAGGCTGCTCAGGAGCCTGCCAGCAGGCACTGCCACCAAACAGCTGGAAGAGCAGGCACGGACAGGAGCACAAACACAGAGCCTTGAGGACATTCACCGCTGGCCCCAGGAACAGCTGCTCTTCTGTTCGTGTGCCGGGGCTGAGTCACAACAAGCTGACACTGTTTGGCACATTTCACAGCCGCTTGCTGCAGTGATGGCCTTTGGATGCTTCAGGAGCTTAACTCACTGCTACAGCACTGCTGCTGCTGATACTCTGGTCCCTGTGTTCTGACACAATTATTTTCAATTAAGTTACTACAGGCATAAAAGAAGCCCAAGAACCAAGTGGAAGGGGAGCAGAGAGAAACATAAGTTGGTTGTGCCCATAACCTTAGAGCTACATCTCTAATTCCAATCAAAAAATATTCTTTTACATGATTGTCAGGCAGAAAAAGCTACTGCCAGCATTTCATACCCTGGTTCTGAGTACTCACAATATCTGTTTAAATTAGCAAGCATTCAGCACCCACAGCAATTAACATCCCATAGATAGCATTCCAGTTGTACATTCTCTCCTCGTTCTTTTCTGCTGTGGAAATCTTTATCACACAGGGCTTGTTTTGACAAGAGATCTCTTTTTATTCAAGAATTCTATGTACTTTTCACTCAGATTTTCAGATTCAGTCAGTCACTATATCCTCAAGCTGTAACATCAACATAAAATAGCAAACAGAACTCAACAATCTACTTTCTCTTTTTTAGTAGAAAAAGTCGTACTACATGGTTCCACCAGGGAGATTAACAGAAAAATATTCACTGTCAGTTATGCATTAATAGAAAATTACAACTCTTGAAGTGGAATGGATCTAAAGACCAAGAGAACTTGGGTATTCAGTCTGAATTTTGAGCATAACTGTTTCCAAATAAGAATGAGAACTGAAACTACCTCATGTCAAAGGCACTATCAAAACCTAAACCAATGCTTGTTGACACTGCATCTATAAAAACAACCATTTCTTATCAACTCCCATTCCTTTTTAATTCATATTCCTCTGTACAATGCATCTTCCCCCATGCCTGTAACAAGAAAAGTCATTTATATTTACCTATGTGGTCATAGCAGGAGTACTACCAACACATTTTTCCCCAGACCAAAGTACTAAGACCATCCACAGAACAACAATTGGGTACTTGCCCTGTGCCTCTCACAGAAACCATGTATGACATCTTTCCCCACTGCTTTATTCTCCTTTATTCCCTTATTGACAGTAACTATTCCTTTCACATTATGGACAGCATAGATACAGACACAGCAAAAAAAAATAAATAATGACTAAGAATGTCTCTCTATTTCTGACAACATATGAAATTATGTAATTCCTGATGTGGTACATATTCATATTAATGATATAGAATTAGTTTAAAATGAGCTAATAAATGAGCTAATAAAACATTCCCAAACCAAGCAGGAACCATGCTAGGTTTATGAGGTTTTCACCAAACCTGAAATTTCAGGAGATAAGGATGATTTTAGCATCTTAGGTGGTAATGTAGTTTGGACCAAAAGAAAGGACAGCAGCTGTTTCAGTTGAGTTCTGCATTTGAATTTGAAGGGTTTGTTGCAACCCCTATAAACTCAAGACAAAACTCAACTGGTATGAACTGAAACAAGACGTTTGAGTGAAAAAGCTGCCAGTGGAAACCACCGAGCCTGAGAATCAAAACCAGTGTTTGGACCTGCACTGCACAGATGTCTGGCAAGCCTAATGCAAATGTAATGTTTTCTTGCATATAATTCTAAGCCTATTTTTTTTTTTTCACTGAAACTAACAGTTTAGGGGCCAGGGCAAGAAATTAATTTGAAATGGCATCTCCTAATGAGCAAAGAAAGACCATGGACCCAAGAAAAGCAGGAAAATTACCTTTGCATATTTAGTTCCCAAGAGATGGAGGAGAGAATGAGAGAAATGGAGCTGTGGTCACAGTGGGGAAGTTTATGGGAAACACAACTTGTGTGGTTCAGGCAGCTTGAGGGAGTGCTGAAAGATTTCAGAAGGTGAACAGATTCCTTTCTCATTAATGAAGGGGCCCTGACTGCAGATCCGCTGGACTTGCTCAGAGTGGAAGGCTATTCAGCTCTCTCCTTTGATTGAAAGCATGAGTCTGTTGCTTATGAGCTCTCAGTAGCTTTCCTTTTCATAGGAAGTGGGGGGAAGGGGCAAGAAGGTGGCTGGAGGAGGGGAAGGAAAAGATGGGTAGCAAAAAACACTGGTAGCTGAACATGGGACTTCAAGGGATTTGCAGGACAGGCCTCTGGGGAAAGGTTAAAACTTACAAGGTGAGTGATGCTTTTCCTGGGCTGATTTTTCTCTCCTTATTATTCACTAACATGTTAAGAAGCAAACTGCATCTTCAGTCCACCCTTACCCTCTTATTTTCTCATAATCTTACCAAATTATTTATTCTGCTGGCATGGAACTAAAAAAAAAAAATAAAATTGCTGGTTTTCAATGTATTTTTTTTCCTGGTGGATATCAGCTGCATTTTAATAATGCTAAGAAAGAAACCCGAAGTAAACCAAATCCTAACCATCTTCCCTGCGGCAACAAGGAACATGAAGCCTGCTGTTCCAAATTGTAGACAGTCACGAGCTCTCGTCAGACTTTGTGTGGGCTTGAAATGTTCTTTTAGTCCCTTGCAGCTGAAAACTGAGCACAAATTATCACTAAAAGGATATGAAAAATTATGCTGGAACATTTGCCATAGCTGCACAGGAATGCTCCTCAAAGCAATCAGAAAAGTGAGCAGATTACTTAGCTGAGGTTTGAGGACTGTATTGACAGCTAGCTGCTGCTAACGAAGGTTACTTTTTCATGAGGAGAAAAAGACAAAAATGCACTGAACAAACTGTGTTTTGCTAAGTTTTATCTGTTGCCAGTGAAGAGATATCAACTGCTTCTGGTCTGTAGAAAGTTTGGTTATCTTTTAAACTGAGCAGAGATCTTGGCAGGAAACTGAACAGGCAATTTCAAGATAAATCTAAGTATTTCCTATGTGTATCAACCTGGGATGTAACTTCAGTGCTGCAACATTTGGAGTGCCGTGCTTGATTCAGTGGAGCTCCTAGGTGTGTAGACTATTAGTGGCCGCTTTTACAGAGACAGTGTATCCAGAGTTTAGAAAAATAAAAAAACCATTAGCAAAATCTTTAAATTTTTGCTCTTGGTAAGGTAATTTTTCTCTGCATTTAAAACAAAAAATATATGCAGAATCACTTTGAACCAAGTGTATAAATACAATATAGAGGAAGGAAAAATAAGGAAAAATAGTAATAATAAAAAGATAAGATCATTTTGCTTAGTAATGAAAATAGGGACTTGTGATCATGAGCAGCACCAGAGGGAAAGGAGGGATTAACACTGAACATCAACCTTTACCTGGGTCACTTAGATGAGCTCTGTTGCCTCTAACAAGTTTTGTACTAATAAGCAGGATCTGCAGCATTGGACATGATAACCTAGGGCACCCCTTCCCTAAGATTAAAAGGTTAATATCATTTATTTTGAAAGAAGAAATTGGAATATCCCAATATCACTAACCAAACAATATTTCCTCACTCTTTAAAACATGCACATACATATACCACAAGAACAATGCTAACTTCTGAATTGATGCTCTTTGATATATGAACATACGAGACAATTGGAGACATTCCAATTATCTCCAGTTCAAAGTTAGGCCAAAATTAGAAGCAGTTATGAATAATGGATTAGGTTTTAGTAGAAATGGCAATGCTGCACAGAATAAAGATGAGAGTTTAGCTTAGCTGTGAATACGTGAACCAGGTAAGCCACACTGCTTCCTTAAACAGACACACTGGAATTGCACATCCTCAGTAGTTCGATTAACAAAATACATGTCAAAGCAGGCTTTTGTGACAGATTATAAATTGTTTTCAAATGCAATTCTGATGTTTTCAGGATAAAATTAGAAGCCAGAGTTCCTTATGATTTATTTTATTTAGGGGCTTTTTTTTAAAGAAATAACCATGCCAAAAGTTTTGTCATTTACCATAGCACCCTAGAAGTCAATACCCAGTCAAAACATGAACCTTGAAAGTTTCATCAGCCAACAAGGAGATAAACACCAGCTCAGATCAAAGGGTGCCTAAGCAGGCTATTTCCATTCATTGGGAAATTTTCCTGACAATCTTGCATTTTAATTAAAGAATAAAAATCTTCCAAGTAGTAACGCTTCCATAGTTGGATAAGCTATTTTTCCTTGGATGTCTATGCCGCATTACAGAAAATGATGTGGTATGAGCATTCCACAGTTGCCTTATACATCTGTAATTCTACTTTATTTTGTGGATTCTGTGAAGACTGGAGCTCACATGACCATCATCATAGTGCAGATAGTAGGAATGAGGAGATAAATATGGCTACTCCTTTGGCTTTTGCACTCTTATCAGAGACCTGCTTTTCTTGACTCACTTTGCTGTCCCCAGAGTTCTGTGTAAGTGTGGGCAGTGCCAAGTTAGGCAGTGGTTGGCACTCAGGCTCAGTGCCTTGTTATTCACAGTTTTGACAAGGGTAGCAGACAGCAGGCCAGAGATGATCTTTTATGGTTTGTGTCCCGGTTTCTGTATGGTTATTTACAGAAGCCCTTGTTGAAATCCTCTGTTGCCTTCCTTCACCAGCCTCAGTTTAAGTCTGCCAGTATTTTGCAAACCATAAAAATGAAGTGATTACATAAAACAATCAATGTTCTCTAGATTTTTAATAGCAGTAAACAAGCTTTAGCAGCAATAAAAATAATTATTTCACTCAATAGACTCACTGGGAACTGCAAAACATAAAACAGCCATTTCAAGAAATTCACAGAACATCCATTACAAAAGTTAATTTACTAGCTAATATAAATTGTTATGTATCATGCAATGCTAGGGCTATTCAAGACTTCCATTTACTTTAGGAAACAGCTACCAAAAAAGCATATTCAATGCTTGTCATCTTTTGCCTTAAAATTACAATTCCATTTCCAGAAGCAACTGCTCCACTCGAACAAACCCTTCTTTATTTCAATAGACGTAGGTGAGAGGGGGGAGGTGTTTAACTTCAGCTACCAAGGGCAAGCAGCAAGACTGTGCTCAACTCACAACCACAGGTGTTTAAAATGCCAACACCTGAGTGCCTGTCCAGCCTCAAATTTCTCCAGCATCACCAAATTTTTATACCAAAGGAAAAAAGCAGATCCAATAAGGAACATGGCAGTAGTTACAATGTGATACACCCCCTTTTCTGGACTGGCTCTGCACAAAGTATAATGTAATATGAAATTCCTCAGCCTTCTTATGAGAGGGATTGGATGCAGGCTGGTGGGTAATCATGGGAGAATTTTGTCTATAATGCTTTGTATTATGGTCCTAATTATTCTTAGAACAACATAAAATGATAGAATATAGTATCTTAGGTAGAAAATGGTTGTGATATGTAAATCTGCAAAACATTCATGCTAAAAACACACAATAGAGCATTTTAGATCTCCCTAATTGAAACTGGGCTAGATTTTATTAAAGAATTTGCAAAGATAACTGTTAAAATAACTTAATGCATTTGCAACACTTCATGTGAAACGAGCTGTATTTTTTATTTCAGTATTATTAGGTCTGAACCAGCTGCCAGTGGGATGTCTTGTAAGTTTAGGATTCCTAGCTCGTCTTTGCCATGCACGTATTCTGTGGGAGCCATGAGTGAGAAAAGAGGAAATTATAAAATACTCATTGGGAACTAGTCTCCTACACAAGAAAAACAATCTGATTTTCAGTGAACATTCCCTAATTAACAATCAGTACTGCAACACTTTCAAGTCATTATGCTTAAGCAGCTTCATTTGGGGGCAAGGCACTTTGAAGCTTTTTTCATGTATGCAGATTTTAAAGAAGTGTGACAGTAGTACCTGTCCAAAAATCTTGTATAATTAGGAAAGTTAAAGGCATTATGAATAGACTGGCCAGGAAATCTGCCAAGAAAGAAAGCCTTTACTTTTAAACTACCAGCTCAAATATCAGTCAAACAGTAGGCAACTATCAGTCCAGGTTACACAGAAGCACCAGGGAGGGACAGGACGGCAGGGAAATTAAATATTTTTTTAAATTGTTTTCATTCTTGTTATCCAAAATAATTGAAATATTTATTACATATTTTAGTTTTTATGCAATGTGGGTGTATGTGAGATTTACATAACATTTTACACTTTGTATGTAGAGTGCTGTTTGTTTCAAGACTTTATAGAGAGAAAACTAAATAACAGAGATGACTATATTTTCCTGGGCAAGTGGAGATCACAATTCTGAACACCACTTAATGTTTTATTACATTTATTGCAGCCATGTCTTAGAGATAGCTCTTCATTTCACAAACCCAGCATATAGATATATGATATATAGAAGCTACATCTTCGCTCCTCAGCTATATCGACAGTCTGAATTTGTTTCTACCTTGTCTAGCTCTGGAGAAAAAAAGGGAGTTAAAAAAGTAGGAAATGCAGGGAAAATAGCATCAACCACTACAGCACTTTCCAGTTTCTACAGAGATTACTGGGATCTATTCTAAATAGCCTTTTACTATCATCACCGTAGATTTTAGGGAGCTTTGGCATCCCTGCACAAATGAAAATAAAAAGTCAAAAACTAACAAACAACCCCCCAAAACAAACAAATCAAAACAGAGAAATTCACCCACAGCCAACCTTAAAATAAGTCTCTAAACCTGAATTAACCAGGCTGTGTCCGTGGTCTGCACAGCTTTTGCAGACCTGAGAACAGAGCCTAATGGGGAACACAAGTGAGCAACAGAAGGAACAAGCTTCCCCTGGGGAAATAGGATCAGTTTTAAGTTTCCCACATGCTCATGCCTAGGGAATCCCCTTTGAAGCTGGCTGACACAACATCTGTTTCATGCCACAGCAGCAGCTGTAGGGTTGAAATCCAGACTCATCAAAACATACGTGGCTCTTGAATTCATCGTATTTGTTTTATACCATTTGATTCTTCCTCTGGTAAGAAGGCAGAAGGATATCAGTTGTAAAATTCAAATAAAATAATAAAATTATTTTTAATTCTGGCACAATGAACTTGAAAAAGGCAGTGAAAAGGGTGAAAAATTCAATAGTGTCCTCCTGACATAAGTGCTCCCCCTGCCCCTAAAAAAATTTACAACTAGAAATTATTGAAGCTTGTTATCCTATGACTTATCCAGCTTTCAGGTGAGTGTCAGCCCTAAATGACAAAGCAAACAGGTTCAATGAGCACATTGTATTTTCATCATCAGCTATTTGAATTGTGGCTTGACCAGTACAAAACACAGGGAAAAGAAAAGCTCCAGGAAGACAATAAATCTTTTATTTGTAGTACACTTATATTTATGTCCTTGAAAAGATACTTTCATAAAGGTTTGGGCCAAAGTAGCTCAGTCATGTGAATTTTGTGACTGATTCATGTCAAGATGCTTTAGCAAAACAGAAAATTAAGTAATTGTTCAGTTAATATCCCTAACACACAGGTAGGTAATTGAATTTTTTTATTTTTTACTTTCAACATTTATGTATCTACAGCAGGGAGTTTGCTCACCTGAAGAACAGTCCTCAGCTTAACCCAGTGCAAATTTGACCACATAGAGCCATACTACTTTAGAGTTTCACATTAAATAATTTATGATTGAATAATCTGTGTCTTAGCCTATGTAAAAAAGGACAAACATACATTTGTATGAAACAATAACCTTCTGTTCTGAACTAACCAGCACCAGTTCAATACACAGCTTGTGATATGATAGTGTCAGTCCTTCCCAAACTATGCTAAAAGTCACAGTAGATGACAGAAAAGTGCTTATAGATAAAACTACTTAAAACTCAGTTAAAACTACTCCTACTTGGGAGCTCATCCATTTGTTCACTAGCTCTTGTTAGTCATCAAAAGGCTTCCTTAAAAATTAATTTTGACTACTTAATTTGGTGGCAGCCTCTTGCTAAAATTATATCGTATTTAACTATTTTCACAATACTTCTCTGTATGTTTTCCTCAAGATATTGTCAAGACTATCCCACCTTGATTCTATTCCAAATAAAACAATTAGAATTAAACCAACAGCAGTTAAGAGCCCTGCAAAATGACTTGAGACTACTGTAAAACTCCCCAAAAAAGCTGCTGATGAACTTTTTGGCGGTGTCAGCAAAAGGAGTCCAAGCAATAGACCTTCATGGGAACTGAATTACTTGCAGTAATTCAGGTAAGACAAGACACATCACATGTTTAATACAAATGCTTTTAAACTAATACAGCTGCTGGTGAGTTACTGCAAATGAGCTCATCAGCCCAGAATTTCTCTCCATCAGCTGAAATATAAAATCTGTAGGACCGAAGAGAATGAAAATTGGGGGGGGCAGGAAATGGAACCCATAACTGATGGTAATGAATCCTCCAAAATACCTGTGGGAATGCTAACAATGTCACTGTCATAGTTTCTGCTAAAGCAAACAGAAGGTTGACTAATCAAACTGGCAATTTTGATCTGTTAATTGTGATGCCCTGAAGCTTATAACACTAAAAATAAACTTATTTTTTGTTGAGCCAGTTAAAAGAAATAGCAACCCACGTGCGTTTACAAAAATACCATATTGAGAAGATTGACATCAGCAGACATGCAGATTTTTCTTCCCCTGGGCACCAAATTGCTGATGTATATACATGCTCCCTTCTTGGCATAATTGATTTTCTCTTTTTGCTCAGTGGCACAGTCTTGGAATTGCTGGTGTCACAGCAAGCATGAATATGCAAGTAAAGGACACACTAGCTAGGATAAGTCCAGAACTCCTTCATCTTGAACCCAAACTTGAGCCCAATATAAAATAGAATATTGGTTGTTTTTAAATAGTCAACTTAAAAAGGCCTGAGATAAAACTAATATTGTGCATAAGAGTGCATATTACATTAACATGCCTCTGTTATTCCTTGCTGGAGTCAAAATCAGATTGAATCACAAACATTAAAAGCAGCTAAATAGATTTTTTGTGCCTTTTCTGCCCTTTCTTAAATACATATATATATATATATATATATATATATATATAAGGCTCCATCAGCTCCTGAAAACACACAAATTGCCATTTATGTGTGACAAGTTTTAGCAGCTCTTTTAAGCAGAGAAGGCCCAGCCAACATCTTTCTTGAGATCTTTTACTTTAGTTTGCTCTCTAACTCTCCTCTGCCTTTAAATGAGCTGAGGTTCTCAGACTCCTCTAAGGGATCTCTTTACATCCTTGATACAAAGCAGAAGTATCAACCCTTTATATTTGTATTTCATTTAATCAAAGCCAA
The DNA here is from genome assembly GCF_001522545.3 of Parus major. NCBI lineage: Eukaryota > Metazoa > Chordata > Aves > Passeriformes > Paridae > Parus > Parus major. Next base: position 18,151,075 of record NC_031775.1, read on the forward strand.
TTGATCCAGTTGTTTCCCAGCTGAACGTACCTTAAATCTCAATCAGCAAGCAAGAAAATTTTTAAAATTTACAGGTTTCTACGACTAGAGTACCTATGAAGACCAGGAATCAGACTACTAGTGAAACTCATTTGGCAGGAAATAACCATTAAAAACTTTTTGCCAAAATAACCATTAAAATAACCATTAAAATCTCAGTTGTTTATTAACAGCCACACACGAGTATCACAGGCAACTCGTGTCAGGTTATGTTAAATCTGTTATTTTGGCAGAGGCACAAAAATACCTGGGGATTAGCACCATGTCCTCTCTAAATCCTGGGGAAGACCTTTCCTTTCAGTCCAAGGGGGAACTACCATAATGAGTATCTGGGAAAAATCTGTTTCACACTGCCCAGCAAAGAGTTCTTCTCAGTGGTGTCACAGAGCTGAACTTATGCCAGTGAAAATGCAGTTTGCTCCACAGACACAGAGCAGAATTTTCAGAACCAGTTTTCCCTTTCAGGTAGAACTAAAAACAGACTTAGCTACAAACCACATCTTAAGATGCTCCTATATTTTCATCTTGGTTTGCTCTTAAAATTGCTGGCTATCTAAGGTGTAGAGCTGGTCAGGACCTCTTCAGCAAAACATTTTCAAAATGGAAAATGACATTTTTAAACTACAATATCCACTGGCTCTGACAAAAATATTGTGTGGAAAGATTCCTCATGCCCCAGGTCAGAGGGAGGGAGGCAAAGGCAAGGTCACAGACTGCTGGCTAGCATGTTCAACCTTGTTTCAAGCTTATCAAGCTTTGCTCAGTTCAGAACCACTATTTGAAATTTGTTCCTCCCACTCCCATCTGCTGCCAAGTTATTAATGTGCCATCAAGTTATTCTGCAGCATGAATCTCTGAATTTTAGAAGCCTTCAAAAAATTCATCTATAAGTGGTTTGAGAACAGCTTTTAAATCTTAAAATTTGTGTACAACAAGGAAATCTTGAACACTTGTGCAGCCCTACGAATAAGATCAGAGCCTAAATGCTCAGAGCATTTAGGCTCCCTGAAGACAATCACCTGAGGCTTTGAAGCTCTAACTACATTCTACTCCTCAAATTATAAAGTCTTACAAATGGTCCATAGTAAGATAGGTCCATGTAAAAGCCCTATCTAAGGCCATTGCTGCAGAGTTTAATGGCATTTCCTGGACAAATTCCTTATCTCAAGTCTACATAAAAGGGTTCAGTCTACAACCAAGGCCATCAAGCCATAAAACCCATGAACATAATGCACATTTTTAATAAAGCATTCTTTTTCAAATTCCAAACAACAGCATCAGGCTGTGTATGCCTTAAAGCCTTCCACAATGGTAAGAAGCAGAACACTCTGCTGTAAGTGCACCTGGAAAGGTGGTGGGCATAGAGCAGAGTTTCTCTACTGCTCTGTGGTATAATGAACCAGTGGAAGAGAACATACCATGCAAACACAGTCACCCTCGTTACCCTGGCCACTTGCAAGGCCTGGAGAGCTCTGGGTAACAGTTCAGGCTGCCCCTCCAAGTAAGAGACGAGACTAAGCATAAACCTATCCTTCAAAGACCTAATCACTGCACTGTATTCATCCCACTGTGTGCATAAAAGGGTGGGAATGGGCAGATGAAGACCTGATCCCATGTTGGTATTTAATCAACCCTATGAACAGTGCCATACACAATTAGGTTCATTTTCAATGCCAGTTTCTGTGGCTTTGTCCCTCTTTACTTCCTTCATTGCAGATTCTGGGGCTTTAAAGCATGTTGACATACTCTGTTAAATGAAACCAAATGTTTATTATTAACAGACTTGTGTGGAAGGTGATGAAGCAAGTGACTTGAGTGGCTTAACAATGAAAGCTCCAAGGACAGCATTTCTAGGAGAGTCCCTTTATAATTGACTTTATAGCCTGCAATCAGCATTAATGGCATTTGTAATGACTGACTTTTCTGAAGTACAATTGCATTTTAAATATGCACACAGGCACATTTAAACAAGTTTTTTTCCAAAATGCTGTTATCTAAGACAAGTGGAAAAAATTAGTGTTCCTTCTTCCCCTGACTCTCTTTATAATCTTTACTCTCAAACTGATCTCTCCTTCATCTTCACCCATTTTTCTTTGCTAAAATTCCTTGTTTTTACCAAGCTATTGACCAGCAATTTTCCACTGAAGACAAGATGTAACTGTACTGGGAAAATATATTCCAACACAGTAAAGCAAAAGCTTGCTTCCCAAATATAAAAACATAGAAAGTAAGTGCAACAGTGTGAAAATACCTTATCAGCATCTCACAGATGAATACAGAGGGCACAGTGGGATTAAAAAATTTGTCAGTCAAGTGTTCACAGCAGAAGCAGGAATAGAACTCAAATACTGCAAGTGTCAATCCAGGTCGTTAATCATAAGATAATGGAACGTGGTGATGGGTGATGTTAGCCAGGGTGAGAGAGGCTGAAGCAACCTTGAAGGTTGAGACAGTCACGGCGTGGCTGCTGCTGACTCACTCTGCAGCAAGATGCTGCTCTGACCAGCTCAAGTGAACCACAGCAGTGTTGCCTCAAAAGCAAGCTACAGAACGAGTACAGGCTCTCCTGATTAAACCTGCTCTAGGGTCCACCCAGCAGTAACATGAGGCAGTGCCTGATGGAAACATCTTCAAAATGCAAGCAATTTGCTGAGGAACAGAACTTACATAACTACAAAAACAATTAGACCTCAGAGAGTTTCTGTATCAACCTATTTCAACACTCAGAATATAGATAGCTAAAGGTCACCATCCACACTTTACAGAAGGGGAAATGAAATAAAAAGATAACATGATTCATCTGTTACATGCTGTACGAGCTGGATTTAAGCCTTCAGCTCCTTAGATTTGGAAAAACTACCTTTCCAACAAGGCTGCATAATATGGTGTCCCCAAAACCAAGCATCATGTATCCTAGGAAAGGAAAAAAGACATTTCACTGAACTTTTATCCTACACACCCCCCAACATTTGTATACACATACCTAGGTATGTATACGAACAAGAAATACATATGCATATGCTCCTTTAGATATACATACAAAAAAAGTCTAAATAGACTCTGCTGGGCCACTGAGTGGAGAAATATAGAAGAACATCACAATATAGATACATGTCTCAGAGAAGAGACAGCATGCCTAACTAGCATAGTTTTCCTTAATTCTATTGGAATGTTTCTTAATTCCTACATTTCTTAGTTCCAGTGACAGGACAGATCTAATTTCTGGTGTCAATAAAACCAAGAAAACCCCAGACAAACAAAAAGATCAGGGGCTGTTTTTACAACAGATTGAATCTGGGACTAGAGCTCAATTAACTAGGTATGTTTTGCTAAGATTAATGGGCATATTCTTCTACAAGTCTCAGCAAATGTTTGAGTAAGGTGGGAAAACAGATTAGCACAGAAACAGAATGAAATCCAATACCTGTTTTTCTTGCATACTCATTTGCAGGCTTTCTGGTGCTGCTCTTAGCTGTAAATACTAGATGAGGTATTGAAAGATATTCATAGCATTCAGAAAGAAATATTATCATGTTATACAGTGATAGCCTACAAATTCTTACCTTCTGCTTTTGATAACTTTTTATAAAGGACTTTAAGATGTTTGAGCAGGACTTAACAAAACTTGTCCCTCACCCTCCTGTGCCATTACACAGTAAGGTCCTTCCATGGCAGGGCAGCAGGTCAGACACCACTCACTGGATTCCAACCTAGGGCTGCTGCCTGGAAAGTTCCAAGGTGTCCAAGACAGATGGGGGCTGTAGCTGAGGAAAGCCTCAGCATAAACAGGCATCTCATCTGCTACAGCACCTGCACGCTCTAATGGTTGTGGAGTACAGCTAAGAGACAGGATTGAGACTAACAGCAAAGCAGACTTGGCAGAGGGGAAAAAAACGTGACTTTTCTACTAGTTGTTTGGAAGAAAAACCTCACTTTGAAGAAGGAAAATAATGTCTATAGCAGAACTGTTAGAATTTGGAAACCAAGAAGGAATTTAGTAAGCAAACAGTAAAGATGGTGAGTAGATACACATCCTTCTAAAAATTATGTGCATTTAGGATGGATGACAGTGCTTGTCCTCAAATTGTGAGCAATCATGAATCTATTCTTTACACTCCTGAGTACGTGCTTATGCCCAAATTCGTTTGCCGTACCCACCTACCTAGAGTGGCGTACCTAGTCCCAAAAAGGTTTTTCCTACATTAATCACCATGGAAACCAGTGAAGGCTTCTGCTACATATTCAAACACAGCAATTAAATAAATAATTTTAATGACAAAAAATAAATTTAATTAATTACTGGACACAACATAGCAACTACTAAACCATCCCAATTCAAGTAAAACAAACAACAGGACGGGAAAGGTTTGCTTGTGTGGGAAAAGGCTGCAAAGATGGCAACCCTCGGCTGCTCCTGGGTACAGGTGAGGGACTCTGTGGGGCGGCTGCGTGCACTTCGGAGCCTTTCCGTGGGAGATCAGACTCTAGACAGGACCCGTTCCCGTGTGTGACACAACAGGGGCTGGTCCCGCGTCAGCCCTACGGCCTGGGACAAACCCAGGGCTATCAGATGAGTGGCTCAGGTAACTAGAAGAGAGAAACAACTCCGACCGAGAGAAGAATAAAAGCAATTATCGGGGGAGGGCCGGGCGGCCGCGATTCCGGAGCAGCGCGTCCAGCGGCTCTGTCCGGGCGGGGCGCCCCGGGAGCGCTCCCGGCACACGCGGGGGGAGCGAGCAGGGACCCGCGCAGTGCCGGGGGCGCGGAAAGATGGGCGGGCTGGTGGCTGGAGAACGCGTTTCTGAGGGGAAAAACACAGAAAAGGGAAAAAACAAACA